>NC_056750.1:70844463-70866108 GCF_019279795.1 Protopterus annectens | reverse complement strand
AGGCCTGAGGGCTACCTGCAGGCGTGATGACTGCAACAGTGAATACACTCGAACATCTACATTTATGGTAAGTGTACACAACTGTACTTTCTTCCACCGTAACCTAGCTCCCTATTGAGGGCTCCTGACAGGGCAAGAAAAACTAATATAATTGCGTCGGCTGCCTGATTTTATACCACTGACTACCTGACGTCAGTCCTGGAGCAACGGAAACTGAAGCAGAAATACTAAGCCTCTAGTATTCTGGCTGTCTGAGGGCTACCCTGGCAGGGGTAACCCAAATGTGATGACTGCAACAGTGAATACACTCTAACATCTACATTTATGGAAAGTGTACAGAACTGTACTTTTCTCAGTCTTCAGGAAGGCAGCAGGGCAATCCATAGTGCTCATTCTGCAGAGCAGCACTGCAGGGCAGTCCATAGTACTTATCCTGCAGAGCAGCACAGCAGGGCAGTCCATAGTACTCACCCTGCAGAGCAGCACAGCAGGGCAGTCCGTACTGCTCATCCTGCGGAGCAGCACAGCAGGGCAGTCCATTGCTCATCCCTGCGGAGCAACACAGCAGGGCAGTCCGCACTGCTCATCCGGGCCAAGCGGGAGCAGCACAGCAGGGCAGTCCGGCTGCTCATCCGGGCGGAGCAGCACAGGGGCAGTCCGCATCACCATCGGCGGAGCAGCACAGCAGGGCAGTCCGTACTGCTCATCGGTGAGCAGCACAGCAGGGCAGTCCATTGCTCATCCGGGCGGAGCAGCAGAAACAGCAGCAGGGCAGTCCGTACTGCTCATCCGGCGGAGCAGCAGAGCAGGGCAGTCCGTACTGCTCATCCGGCGGAGCAGCACAGCAGGGCAGTCCGTACTGCTCATCCGGCGGAGCAGCACAGCAGGGCAGTCCGTACTGCTCATCCGGCGGAGCAGCACAGCAGGGCAGTCCGTACTGCTCGTCCTGCAGAGCAGCACAGCAGGGCAGTCCGCGCTGCCCTGCAGCGCAGCACAGCAGGCAGTCCCGCATCGCTCGGGCCCTGCAGAGCAGCACAGCAGGGCAGTCCCGATTGCTGTTCCTGCAGAGCAGCACAGCAGGGCAGTCCCCACTGCTCGGCCCTGCAGAGCAGCACAGCAGGGCAGTCCCACGTACTGCTCGTCCTGCAGAGCAGCACAGCAGGGCAGTCCGGTGCTGCTCGGCCCCTGCAGAGCAGCACAGCAGGGCAGTCCGTACTGCTCATCCTGCAGAGCAGCACTATGCATTGCAGGATGAATGCTTGATGGCTGCTGATCCTGGCAAGGTTCAGGAGAGCGTCATTTAATATAAAAATGTACTGTGAGCACCAGTTAATGCTCTGTTTATTGCAAGAAGATTACTGACCTATCATTTTTATGAGAAAATGGTTCACGGACTTCACTAGTTTGGTTTCTGGCTGAGATTCTTTCTGTGTGGAGCTTATTTAGATTTATGTTGTGGAGCAAAGATTTCCTCCCACATCCCAAAAACATGCTAATGTATTGTGCAGTATATGTTTTTCAGCATACGTATGCGCTTTGTGATGGACTGTGTCAGCTGCAACCTAGAATAAATAAAACAGTTCTCAATAAATTCAGTGTGTGTTTGTGTGTGTGTTGGAATGAATGATTTCCATTAGGTAGCCAGAAAATTTGTATTTTGTATATAGGGTGCAGGTTGAAAAGTCCTGGGCAATGAAGGAAAAACATTGTTTCCTAGGTTCTAGGAATTTTGTTTTCCTCCAAATTAACTTTGGCCAATTGTACCATACCTACGCTGATGTAGCTTCTTTTTTGATTTACTTCCTGGTTAGAACACTTCTTGTTGCAATCATTTCTGAACCATTGCTTTGTTATTATGTATACAAGTTTCTTGTACCAGCTCACCTTTCATAAGCTCCTGTGTTTCAGTTTACACCAGAAGGGAGTTGCTTTTTGCAAATAATTTAGGGTGTTATTTTTAACTGAACCAAAACCAGAGCAGCAGTAGTCCAAGATTAAACATTTGCAAGTGATATGCTGAGAGGTCCTTTTGTTTGGTGGTTTAGGGCCTGACATTGATATGTGCACTATGTAAATATCACTGATTAAAACCTAGTCTGGTAACTGACCAGTGCTGGATGTCCTTCAAGGTCTGAGTGGGTGACAGATACAGAAGGTGCTAGACTATGTGTATTATCTGGAATCAGAAATGTACTCCTGGTCTGTCACCTATGTCTCTGTTAGCCAGAGGCAGCCTGTAAATGCTCGACTACCCATGCCCAAACCTACATGTACTCTCTAGAATAATTCTAGTGTGTCAAAACTTGCCAAATACATTTTGGAAGCATAGCTAGGCTTAAACTGGCCCCGTGGAGTTGTTAACTTAGTAATCACCTATGAACCTGTGAGTTTTTCAGCAGCTGGTGTGGTGTATTTGTGGTTTGGTGGAAAAAATGGCTTCTTATTGCAAACAATTTAAGCGGTTACATTTCAGCTTTGAGTTGAAGGTAGCTTCATTCTATGAAAAAAGGAGGAGGGGGTGTTGTGGGAATGTCTTAGGCCATCATTAAGTAAACCATAACTAGAACAGTAAATGCCTCCTCTAGTAACATAGCTAGGTGGGGAGAAGGGAGCAGTGTTGCCAGGTGCAAAGTTTAGAGAGTCTTGATCAGTCATTTAATCATTAGTTGTTGTGTCTTTCGGCTTTTAGGTTTCACAGCGAACTCCGGTCCGCTAATGATTGGCAGTAGATTCTACGCGGCCGAAGTTGCAGCTCTGATGCACAACCTTCAGCCAGGTACGCCCATTCACGCATGTCTCCACACAGAAGACGCTTTAGCTGAGAATCGAACAGGACAACGTCTTAGTGTGAGACGACAACGCTACCGCAGTACCACCAGAGCTTCAACACTTCATGTGTGGTAAAAAGTTATAGCAAGACGCTTGCTGCAGTTTTAAAAACAGAAGTCCTTTTTCCTGAATTGAGGAGTGGGACAGAGAACAGAAACAGAACTTGACTCATGAGATGTTCTTCGTTCCCCATTGCTGCAGTCCTTACTATTGGGTGTAGTCCGCCATCCAGTCGGCCCGAATACCAGAGTATAAGGCTGACGTCGGTCAGGGCGCATTAGACTGACGACAGTACGCCAGGGTACTAATGCCCACGACCAACGTCATATCCTCAGTCTTTTTTGCCGCATGGTCCGATGCAGAAGCAGTTTTGCGAGTGCAGGTTGGCGTTCTGAAATATTTCAAACCGAGTTTCAGACCTAAACAGAGTTGGCTAAGTACTCGCTAGAACATTTTGGTTTTTCTTGCCTCAGTATTTAACCGGATGTCAGAAAAAGTGAATAACTGTATTTTGTGAAACAGATACCTCATAGGGATTACCATACCTTGTGTATACCTTGTTTAGGGCCTGAGCACGACGTTGTTGGTTGCAGCCTTGTGCTAGGTTTAACAAACGCATCTATTAAGAGGAGGTTAGACTGTGCCAGGTTAGTGTTTGGGAAACGCTGTAATTATAAAATGCCGCCGGATGCTCCGGCCCGCTTCGTCAAGAAGCGCAAGGACAAAACAGCTGCCTAGGGTTGATGAACCGCAGTCCGGACGCCGGTTCTTTAGAAGGCTCAGTGGAGCCAGAGGTTTTGCCAGGAGTTTCCATGGAGTCTCAGGCAGAAACTTTACTGTTACAGGATGTGCCTTCTCAGGAAGTAGGCCAGGCTGACAAGGCTTCTCAGGTAACTGTTCTTCCCTCTCTTCCCAAGGTAGTTAGAGCCTCTCCTTCTGTTGCCAAAACTTCTTTGAGAGGTAGGCCAAGTTCAGCTTCAGTGGGGGCTTCTCCTAGCATTTCGGGTTCTGTACCTAAGAAACATATGCTTAAAATGGCAGAAGATTTGATTACTATGATTAGAGGCTCTATGCCTCCTGATAAGAGGCCTAGGGTGGAACCGGAGTTTGATAGTTTTGAACAGTGTTCAGAGGCTTCAGAGTCTTCTGCGGAAGACTTGCAGGAGTACCCTACTTATTCTGATTCTGATGTGGATGATTCCACTCCTACAGCTTCTCCTCCTGAGGATTTCTCATTTTCAGAGACTCTGCATTCCATGAGGGAGCACTTTAAATGGGAAGGCCAGGATTACTCTGATTCCAGGAAAAGGCTTAGGGAATTCTTGTTTTTACCCCAGCATAGGCCCTTAGCTATTCCTCCTGTGTTGAATGTGGTGGAAGATGTTTTGCAGAGGCTTCCTGAACCCTGACTCTTTGCCTCCTGCTCCTGTTAAACCTGATAGGTATTATAGGGTGCCCAAGCACATAAGTATTTGTTTAAGAGTCCTAGGGCGACCCAGAAACTGTTTCTCAGGGGCCTAAAGGTGTTAAGGCCTCTGTGGTTAAAAATCCTGTTCCCACTGATAAAGAGGCTAGGGCTTTGGATAGGTGGGGAAAGAAAGTGTATACTTCTTCCACTCTAGCCATGAGAGCGTTGAATTGTCAGTTTCACATGCTAAAATATCAGAATTATCTCCTTTCACAATTGAAATCTAAGGTGGATGCTTTGGCGGAAGGTATTGAGTGTAAAGAGTTGCTGGATTTGGTTCATGTGTCTGAACAAGTGGGTAAACATTCTTTGCAATGTGGTTTTGATGCTGTACAGGCCTCCTCCAGGGTGGCTGCCACTGGTTCTGTTCTTCGCAGGCATGCCTGGTTGAGGGATCAGAATTTAGCTGAGCATGTTAAGACAAGGATTTTGGATGCTCCTTTACAGTCTGATGTGTTGTTTGGATCGCCTGTGGAAGCAGTTTTAAAGAAAATGGAGGATAAAGCTAAGTCTATGCAAACTGTTAAAGATTTTTTGCAGGTGCAGCCACCGAAGTTTAGTAGAAATTGGCCTGCTAAGGGGTGGACATATCCTGTTTATGATTCCCAGTCTAGGGGTAGGTCTAGACGTGGTAGGGGCAGGGCTCAAGGTTCTTTTAGGCCTAGAACAGGGAGTTCACCTGCTCAGACTTCTGGTGAGGGCAGGGGTCAGTCCTTTCGTAAACAGACCCAATGACCTGCCTTTTCAGCTGCCAGTAGATTCTCGTCTGGCAGCTCCTTTGGGAGGAAGACTGTCTATTTTCAAAGAAAATTGGGATTTAATTACCCAAGACAAATGGGTGTTGGATATCATTCACCACGGTTACAGATTTTATTTCCATACAATGCCCCCTTTCAAAGGCATGCCAGACGTTCCTCCTCCACAAAGAAAAGAGGCTCTCAAGCAAGTTTCTCAGTTACTCCAGATGGGGGCCATTCAGCCAGTCCCTGTATCGGAAAGGGGCCTAGGATTTTATTCTCGCCTGTTCCTAGTACCAAAGAAGGGGAACACGTGGAGACCAATTTTGGATTTATCTCTCCTCAACACTTATCTGGACATTCCCAAGTTCAAGATGTTGACGTTACAACAGCTGTTACCTCTGCTGGGCAAAGATCACTGGATGGTAACTTTAGATCTCAAGGAAGCTTACCTTCATGTGCCTATAAGGCTAAGTTGCAGGAAGTATCTGCGTTTCGAGCTGGAAATTTTTCATTATCAGTTCTCTGCATTGCCCTTTGGCTTATCTACTGCCCAGAGTATTCACAAAGGTTCTGGCTCCAGTGATAGCTTACTTCAGGCTTCAAGGAATTCAAATCTATCCTTACTTGGACGACTGCCTGATTCTGGCTCAAGAAAAGGAAGACCTTCTACAGCATCTGGAATATGTTATAGCAGTGCTAAGATGCCTAGGTATTCTGTGAACGAAATAAAGTCCAGTCTAGTACCCTCTCAAGACATGTGCTTTCTGGGTGTGAGACTGAATACAGCAGCCCAGATGGCCTTTTAACCCCGGACAAACAAAAGAGTCTATCACTTTACTTCCATCAACTATCTCATCAGTCCGTGCTGACTGCAAGGACAGTCCTTCAAGCATTAGGGTTCATGGCATCTTAGGTATTCTGGTGCTTCCCAATGCCAAACTGCATATGAGGAAGCTACAATGGTATCTCAAAATGTATGGACACAGCACTGCCAGGATTTGGACACTGTCATTCAAATAATACCTTGCCTTCAACAAGAATTTTTGTGGTGGGCTCAGGAATGTCACCTAAACAAGGGACTCTCTGTGACCCGCCAGAGGCGAGTCAGATTTTAACGACAGATGCCTCGACATTGCTTGGGGAGCTCATCTAAATGGAAAGTGGATACAAGACAAGTGGCCTGCCAGACTACAGCATCTACATATCAACATGAAGGAGATGTTAGCAGTCCAGTTTGCATTAATGGCTTTCAAGGAGTTACTTCTTCCAGGGCAGGTGTTGATTCTAACAGACAACACAACTGTCATGTGGTACATCAACAAGCAAGGGGAACACATTCTTATCCTCTATGCAGGCAAGCAATGATTTTATGGGAGACTGCTTAAGCTTGCAACTTACTCTTCAGGTAAGGTTTCTGCCAGGAGCACAGAACTCCTTAGCAGATGTGTTAAGCAGACAAATCATGGATCCCCGGTGGAAACTGGATCTTCATGTATTTCAGAAATTGACAGTGTCATGGGGAACTCCAGACATAGATCTGTTCGGCTTCTCCACTAAACCACCAGCTGCCAAAGTATTGCACAAAGGGGTTTCATCACACAGCTTGGAAAGTGGATGCTCTGTCTTTCAGTTGGAAAAACCTTCATGTGTATGCCTTTCCACCTCTGCCTCTTCTTCCAAAGGTACATCTAAAAGTCAGACAAGACAGGCCAAGGATGATTTTGATAGCTCCAGATTGGCCTCGGCAACACTGGTACCCACTACTACGGAGTCTGGTAAAGAAGCCTCCATGGCCTTTACCTCTGATTCCTCATCTGTTATCTCAGAAGGGCGGTCATCTGCTCAATGTCAAGCTTCACTCTCTTCATCTAACAGCCTGGCATATTCTGTGTTGAAACACAGCAGGTCTCAACTTCCTCAACAAGTTTTAAATGTGATTATGGAAGCTAGAAGACCTAGTACAAGGAAAGTGTACGCAGAAAAATGGAAGAGATTTTATTTTGAGTACAGCAAAGAATTTGGAGATTTCTGAGCCTAATTTGAGTGTGGCTCTTCAATATCTTACTGAGTTATTGGACAAAGGTTTGTCCTTCTCTTCCATTAAGATTCATGCTGCAGCAATTTCAGCTCACTATGATTGTGACCCACCATTGTTTTCGCATCCTTTGTTCAAGCAGTTTCTTAGAGGGGCAAAGAATATAAGACCCCCAATGAGAGCTCCTACTCCTGCTTGGGATCTCAATTTTGTGTTGGAAAAACTTACTCTACAACCTTTTGAGCCTGCGGCTACTGCTGAATTGAAATACTTGTCATGGAAGACTGCTTTTCTGTTGGCTATTACTTCTGCAAGAAGGGTGTCTGAGTTGCAGGCCCTTATGGCAGTAGAGCCCTTTTGATTTTCCATAAGGATAGGGTATCATTACGCATCAATCCTTCCTTTATGCCTAAGGTGGTTTCTAGTGTGGCTTTAAACCAAACTATTCATTTGCCTACTTTTTATGCAGACCCCAAAATAAAGGGGAAAAGATTTTGCACACTTTAGATGTACACACGCCACTGCGCTATTATTTAAGCAGGACTAAGGATTCCAGCCAGCCTCAGCAGTTGTTTGTTTCTTTGCTTTGAGTTCACAGGGCAAGCCTGTGTCAAAACAAACTATTTCTAGGTGGATTGGCTTTTGCATTGCATTTTGTTATTCCCATCATGGCAAGGAGATTCCAGCTGGGATTAGGCCTCATTCCGCTAGGGCTACTGCCACTCAACAGCATTTCTAAGGGGTGGCAACTAAGGATATTTTGGAAGCAGCTACTTGGAGTTCAGTGCATACCTTCTCTAGGCATTATCACCTTCCTATCTACTCTAAGTCTAGGGCTGGTTTTGCCACAGCTGTTTTGCAAGGCATGTTGTCAGCTCCTGCTTCTTTATGATTTGCCAGCCTCCCTTACCTCTGCTTTGGGATTCTACCCAATAGTAAGGACTGCAGCAATGGGGAACGAAGAACATAGTACTGTTTTGTACCTACCATAAATGTAGATGTTCGAGGATTCCCATTGCTGCAGTCCAATTTACCCTCCCTCCTTCCCCTCTGTGTTTAGGGGTGGTTGTGTAGGTGAGGTTACATGCTGATATTTTTGTATATATTCTTGTATATATTGTACATGTTTTTGGTGCAGGTATTTTGGGCCTTGTCTTTTTAGGGTCTTCTGACATCTGGGGCAAGAAAAGACTGAGGATATGACGTCGGTCATGCGCATTAGTACCTGACGCACTGGCGTCAGTCTAATGCGCCCTGACCGACGTCAGCCTTATACTCTGGTATTCGGGCCGACTGGATGGCGGACTACACCCAATAGTAAGGACTGCAGCAATGGGAATCCTCGAACATCTACATTTATGGTAGGTACAAAACTGTACTTTTTAGGAGCACTAGCCAGGTAGTGGATTTTTTTTTTTTGTGCTCCTCAACTTAGTTAGGGAACAGCACCAAACACTAGATGTGCCAGCTATGCCTCTGACCTCAGCTGTGTAGTCAAATATTAACCGTTTTGCCAGTGTTGTGCCAGAAGGAGCTGTAGTGTGGAGGTCTGTGGCCCAACAGGTGTCTGCTATACCAGTTAGAAGGCATGGATTACAACTCAGTTCTGACCAGCAGCTGATGTCCCTCTAGGCTTGACTGAGTGACAGAGCGAATGAGTAACTCCACACAGTAAAAAGCCAGCAACCAAGGAAAACAATTCGTACCACTCTTTTATTGTAATATAAAGTACTTTTCATCCTGTTGATTCTCAGAACTTCAGATATCAAACATTTAGAGCTTCATTAAAATACGCATTCTCTTAGTCATGTGAGAGAATTAACCAACGACACCGTTTTCTCATTGAAAAGTAGTAAGGTTAAAAATTAACCCCTTAGTTATCTTATTTAAATGACACCCTTTTCTCATTGAAAAGTAGTAAGGTTAAAAATTAACCCCTTAGTTATCTTATTTAAAACCAATTCACAATATAAAAAAGAATGTGTCCATGATACTAATGGAACATAATAATAAAAAAAACTGTAAGCTATGTATAACACATGAAACACATAAGTGCTCAAGTGTTTAAATACTCACTATCTTCTAAGACTTATGAGTTTAAGAACACAAAATTGAACAAATTTCATTTTGTCCTGGATATTGACAGGATTCTAATCGTAATTGCCACAGCAACAGTAATGGGTAAGGACTACGTCGATTGTCTGTAGTTAGCTGGTTTATTACCCTGAACTTGAAGCTGTGGTTTGGGAGTTCTAAAATATGTCTCACCAGAGCATTTTCTTGTTTCCCTCTGGTAATGCTGTACATGTGTTCATGTACTCTTTCTCTTAATTTACATTCAGTCATTCCGACATAGAAAGCTGGACATAATTGGCACTCTGCTAAATAGACTATCATCTTAGAGTTGCAGTTATATTTCTTCTCTGTTTGGTACTTTTTGTTTCTTATGTAGAATGATAACCCCTCTGCAATAAATTTACAGTATGTGCACATACCGCACTTAAACATACCAGGGTCCCTCACTGTATGTAAGATGTTCCTCTCTTAGATTTGTGATTGAAATATTACCAGTAGATCCTAATTTTTATATACGATTTGTTTTTGAAATCTAGGGTATCTAAACTATAGGGTGTAATAAAGCTGTGTGTAAATGGGTCGGTGGAGTTACTTATCATTTGTGTACTTAGAGACACTCCATTCTGTGTGTCTGCATTCACTTCTAAAGCAGTTTTTTGTTATTTAACAGTGGTTGAAATATCCCACCGTGTCTTTTTGTACAAATCTCTTCTATTAAATTCAAAATTGGTGGGTCTGGGTACCCACGCCTAATGAACATATTTCTCAAATTATCGCATTCTGCCAAGAATCGGAGTAGGTAGTGTCATTATGAATAAGTTCAGAGCACGGTTATGTTATTTCTCAGTTTATTAATATAGCAAAAGATTTGTAATTCTACATGGCTACAAATGCTAAATTCATGAGCTGCTTTAATAGATTCTTATAGTATTTTTCATAATTTGAGTCAATTTTCTGATATGTGGGTTTTCTAATTGGTTGTATACTTTTAAGGAGTTTTTTCCTTTGGTTGTAGGGTTTATTTATATGGGTGGTTTGTTTTAAAATCTCACATTATATTAGATCTGGTTTAGGTGCCAGTTCTATACCTTTACCTAAGTGGGTATAGAATTCTTTTTGTGAAAATACTTGCAATGGCAACATCAGGGGTGATGCTGCTGTAAGTGAATTTTGAAAGTTCCTCATAGAATTTGATGAGATTACTACATTTGAATTAATTGAATTTTCAGTTACTGGTTTCAGTGGGTTTAGAGATTTGGAAGATGAAGGTAATTAGTTTATGATCTGACTTAACTAGAGAAAGAGATACAAAGGGAATATTACACAAAGAAGTTGTATTCTTAAGGACCCTGTAAAGAATATTATGTCCTGTTGTAGTTTAACGATCTGGTAGAGAGAGTTTTATCTATTAAGTCTGACAGGTGTTATCCTACATTGGAAGTATAGGTACTCCAGTTTATTGAGAAGTGGTTAGTTTCACAAAATAGTGGAGTTTTTGTTTACAGGGAGTTTATCAAGCACATTTAGGAGCCTTGCATTGTTTTCAAGGAGCATACGATGTGCTGAAGAGCCTATAAACAGATAATCGGCCCTTTTTAGTGGGGTGTATAGAGTTCAATGAGTTCCATTTAGTGTCTTTAGGAATATGTCTGTGCTATGGTTTTTAACAAACATGGAGACACCACCACAGCTGCTATCATGTCTGAAGGCATGGTAGGTACAAAATCCAAGTGCAAGGGCGTGCTTTCTGACCATTTGAACTTCAGTAATTGTATGGTTATGGATATGTTCTAAATGAGTTTCAGTAATTGTATGGTTATGGATATGTTCTAAATGAGTTTCAGTAATTATATAGATATGGATATGTTCTAAATGAGTTTCAGTAATTATATAGATATGGATATGTTCTAAATGAGTTTCAGTAATTATATAGATATGGATATGTTCTAAATGAGTTTCAGTAATTATATAGATATGGATATGTTCTAAATGAGTTTCAGTAATTATATAGATATGGATATGTTCTAAAATGAGTTTCAGTAATTATATAGATATGGATATGTTCTAAATGAGTTTCAGTAATTATATAGATATGGATATGTTCTAAATGAGTTTCAGTAATTATATAGATATGGATATGTTCTAAATGAGTTTCAGTAATTATATAGATATGGATATGTTCTAAATGAGTTTCAGTAATTATATAGATATGGATATGTTCTAAATGAGTTTCAGTAATTATATAGATATGGATATGTTCTAAATGAGTTTCAGTAATTATATAGATATGGATATGTTCTAAATGAGTTTCAGTAATTATATAGATATGGATATGTTCTGAATGAGTTTCGGTAATTATATAGATACGGATGTGTTCTGAATGAGTTTCGGTAATTATATAGATACGGATGTGTTCTGAATGAGTTTCAGTACTTGTATAGGTACGGATGTGTTCTGAATGAGTTTCAGTACTTGTATAGGTACGGATGTGTTCTGAATGAGTTTGGTACTTGTATAGGTACGGATGTGTTCTGGATGAGTTTCAGTACTTGTATAGGTACAGATGTGTTCTGAATGAGTTTCAGTACTTGTATAGGTACAGATGTGTTCTGAATGAGTTTCAGTACTTGTATAGGTACAGATGTGTTCTGAATGAGATTTAGTACTTGTATAGATATGGATCTGTTCTGAATGCACGATAGCCTCAAGATTTGGCAGTTTGTTGAGACTTTTAGCATTGAGCAGAGCCACCTTAATGTGATTCTGTTTTGAATTTGGTATGTTACACTGAATATCCATTAGCTGGAGTCTGGGTAACAAAGGCACTTTGGTATTGGCAAGGGCTTTTCTCTGCATATGGAAGCTCCGCAATGGGAGGTACAGACCTTTCTTTGTAAAGCAAGTAGGATAGTCGAGCATTCCATCACATGCTTACACATACTGGGTCACACTGGAGTGACACCAACTGCTTAGCAAATTGTTGAAGCTAAGTATCTTATTTGTACCTAGGCATCATTCATGGTGATGAAAGATTCTACTCAGGACCAAAGTCCTGGCTGCATTTATGTCATGCTTATTGCAAATGGCTTAGATTGCTGTGTTCACTTTGGACTGGAAGAGGGTTCTTTATTAATAATTTACATTGTTAGTGTTTTGCATTACAATGGAAAGGGACTATTTGTGAGTAGATTAGGTTGTTAACATTAAGTGAATCAAAATCAGGGTAACAAACAGCACTTCAGTCATGAAAGGAAACGTGAATGTTTGCCAGTGAGCTCCACTGTGCGTGATGTTTGGATGTCTGCCAGTAAGGTCTTCTGTATGTAATGCTTGCTATGAGTGGACCTCTGTGAGACCTGACTGTCTTGATGTGATACTGGGGCTAGTCACAGTGTAACAATGTAGCTAAACTTCAGCTAAGTTTGAGTGTGAACATTAGTGGGACTGTCTTATTGTTGTACATGGGCTTGTCATTGTGTAATACTGTTACTGGAAAACGGGGGATGTCACATACACTTCACTGGAGAAGTACAAAAACCTAAACAAAGCTGCATCAATGGTGTTGCTGGGCAGTATACAACCATAGATTAACTGCGTTTGCATTTAGTGGCCGTAGGTAGTTGTGAACAAATAATCCATAGGATGTGCAGCAGTAAACCCCAGCTAACACCAATCAGGATGGACGTTAAACACATCCATGTATTGTAAACTCACCCTGTCTAAAAAAACATTAAGCAGCAACACCTCTTTTGGTATTTGTATGTGTTAAAACTTGGTGGTGGGTGGCTGCCCCCCCCCCCCCACACACACAAACACACATCATGCATGGCCCAGCAACAGAGCGGTACAGTATTAATTAACTATATTACAAAAAGCATTTTGCAGCACTGTTCTAAAAACATGGAGTATGCCATATATGTAATGGGGGGAGGGGACTGCTAGCCCCTGGCTTAAAATAAATGATTATGACAAAACTGTAGAATTTGGTATTGTTTTTTAAATTTGTATTTAACCTAATTATAGGGTTGGGAGTCTTGTATTGGTGATCCTGTCAAATACATATTTTCTTCACTATCAACCACAACTGACCACACGGTCAGTTATTGGGTCCACACCTGTGCAAACAAGCAATAGGTATTATTGTTACCCATGACTGTGTGGCCATGTACTAGCTTTGTAGCTGGAGTATGGGAGGTGAGGCAGGGCAGCATGGATGCCTGCAAGGGCAGAGTCGCAGGTGGGGAGAGCAACATGGATAACTGAGGGGGGGACAGCAGTTTTAGAGCTATGTATAAACTACAAAACCCTAGCTACACTCCTGGTTACAACTGGAATTTCCATAACCTTCACTTATCCCTCCAGTTTTGTCAGCTTTGGAGGATGTTTTTGTTGCAGCCAGCAATTTCCCTGACAGATGGCCTGCTGCCCCACAAAAAAGAAAGCTAGACTATATAAAGTTCCTCAGTCTCTCAGTATTTTATACAGCAAACCAAGACCTGACCAAGCAGTTAGTGAATCCAGCTACTGCTACACACTTTATCTCTAATCTCTCTCATTATAAGACGGGAAAGCTTTTGGTGTATACTTCTGCAGCTTTAATGTTTAAAATTCTAAACTGTCAGACTCCTAATTAGGATAAACATCAACATATGATAAGCTACGTACCTCTTTGGGGAAACTTTTTCTTGCTCCTTACCGATGTCAGTAAAAGTTAATAATTGCATTACTTGTGGAAAGCAAATACCTCATAAAGATTTTCATTCGTACTGTATTCCCTGCCTAGGTCCTGACCTTGATGTACCTTACTGTCGGTTTTGTGCTTTATTTAATCAGCGCACTATCCGTCATCGGTATATTTTCGCCTCTAAATATTTCGGTTCTTGGTTTAATTATCCAGAAATGTCATCTGTTAGCCATCCGACAACCGGGATTCTGAAAAAACGCAAAGATAAAGACAAAGGCCGTCGAGGTCCAAAACTGCCGACGGCGCTTCTACTAAGCCAGTCGCTAGTTCGCCGGTATTTAGTGAGGAGCTTTCGCAGCCCCTGATACCCGCTACTTCTGATTCGCAGGCCTCTACTGAGACCCATTCGGAGTCCAGTATGCTGCGAGATGCTTCAACTATTGAACCCGCGGATGTCTCTACCTTGGATGGGTCCGGAGCCGCTGTGCAGGCACCGACTTCTGAGGGTGTGTATTCAGGCCTATAGACTTGCATATTAAACTGACGCTTCCTTCTTTACTTAGGCCTAAATCTTGATCCATGTCTAAAAAACCGACACCCAGGGTGCACATGCTCAGGCCTCTAGGCCTAAAAGCAAATGATAAGAAAGACTGAAGATGTAATGCCTCTAATCAGGGGTAGGCATCCACCCTCCTTCTAAGAGACCTAGGACTGAAGTTGATTGAGTCTTCTGATCAGGATTCTGTTTTTTCTGATTTTTCTGATGATCTGGATTTGCCCTTATCTACTTATGAAGATTCTGATGCAGAGGACTCCATTCCCTCTGCTTCCTCTCCTGAGGATTTTTCTTTTGGGGAAACCTTACATGCTCTAAGGGAGCATTTCCACTGAGAAAGCCAGGATTTTTCTGATTCAGAAAAGAGGCTTAGGAATTTCCTTGTCCTACCTCAGCATAGGCCTTTAGCTGTTCCTCCTGTACTAGACATTGTTGATGCTTTTTCGGAATCTAGTTTGGCCCCTGATTCTCTGCCTCCTGCTTCCAGAAAACCTGACCGATACTACAGGGTCCCTGAGTCCCACAAGTTCCTTTTCAAAAATCCTTGTTGCAGATCCAGAGACAATTTCACAGGGGCCCAAGGGCATTAAGGCTTCTACTGCTAAAAATCCTACCCCTTCTGATAGAGGCTCCATGGCACTGGATAGATGGGGTACGAAGATTTACACTTTTGCAACCTTGGCCATTAGGGCTTTAAACTGCCAGTTTCATGTTAAAGTATCAGCAACATGTTCTTGGAATGCTTAAACAGAAAATGATGTTAATTCCTGACTGTGTGGAAAATAAAGAATTACAGGATTTAATGCATTCTGCTGAACAAGTTGGAAAACATACTTTGCAATGTGGTTTTGATTCATTAGAGGCCTCTTGCAGGGCTGCTGTTACTGGGTTTGTGCTCAGAAGGCATGCTTGGCTTATCTTTGCCTCATCATGTTAAAGCTAAATTGTTGGATGCTCCTTTAAATCAGGACCGCCTGTTTGGCAACAAGGCTGAGGAAGTTCTTAAAAAGATGGATAAAGCTCAGTCTATGCAAACTGTTAAAGATTTTTTACAAGTTCAACGTCCTAGATTTAGTAGGCACTGGCCCTCTAAGAATTGGTCCTTTCCAGCCCCTTTCAGGTCTTCTCAAGCCAAACCCAGGCACAGCAAAAACCCCAGGTTTCAGTCCCAGGGAACACATAGAACTAAGCAGTGGGGGGGCCTCCACTTCCAATTCTGGGAATAAGACGACTCCCCCCCCCCCCTATGGTAAACTGTCTCAATGACTTCCTTTTAAAATTACCAAGCACTTATCAACTGACTGCCCCTTTGGGGGGAAAGCTTGCTCTTCCTGCAAAGAATTGGGAACTCCTTACCCAGGACAAATTGATTTTAAATATAGTGTCCCAGGATACAGATTTCACTTCCACACGTTGCCAACACCAAGTGGGTGGCCGGACCTACCCCCAAATCAGTGGGCAGAGGCCCAAAACAAGTACATCTGAAGTACTTAACTTCATTTGATCAGCAACCTGTGAGTATCTGATCCGATTCGGATCCGAGCCGGCAGCTTTCCTAGCAAAAGATCCGAGCTCCAAGCTCCTCCCCTACCCATAATGCCCTGCTACCTCCTTCTAACCCTCAGATCTCGTTTGCCGCGGCTTCTTGAAGCATCTGAGAACGAGCTCCTAGCGTTGGGTTTTGTGAGTTAAGTAGATTATTTAACTTTTTTTCCCTTAAAATCTCTGTACTCTGAGTGTGTGTGGTACCATTTTCTCCCTTAATCTATCTGGGTTGTTTTTATCTTTAGTTAGTGTAGATTTTAAATCCCCTATTCCTGTCAGTATGTCTGAGGGCCCCAAAGCGATTTTTGTTAAATGCTCTGAGTGTGGCCATAAGATGTCCCCAGTGGATGGCCACACTTGGTGCGTTATTTGCCTGGGTGTGGACCAGCTCTCTTTAGGCTGCACTATCTGTGCAGCCTTCAACCCCAGGGCTTTGAGGGATAGGCGGACTAAGCTAGTCCTTGCGGGACTTTTGCCCCCGGATTTGGCTTCGTCCTCCCCCTCTTCTGTGGCGCCAGCTGCAGCTGCCCCACCGACCGTTCCCACTCCCCTGGCCGGGAATCAAACTCCCTCTTCGGCTCGGGAGGAAAGGGACTCGAGGAAAAAGGATAGGAAGGATAAATAACGTGAGAGGGACAGGCATCGTAGCCACAAGAGGCGGGCCGATTCAGCTCCCTCGGCCCCGCCATCTAAGCAGCTTGCATCCCCTCTTAAGGTCTCCGGGTCTTCCCCCTCCAGGCTTCGTTCACCACGTTTCTCCCCGGAGCCAGAGGAGGAGACCCGGTCACCTTCGAGGTCGTCTAGGCAGCCTCATCCAGGTCAACTAGAAGTTTATCTGACACGGACATGGATCGGATGATGCGTCGATTTCTTCAGGCCCAGCTGCAGATGGGAATGCTCTTGCCCCCCCTCCGGGGGGGACCTGTGCCCCATTTTTTGCCCCCATTGCTCCTTCTCCGAATCGCTACCGGGGTTTGGTGGTATTGGATCCGAGTAGCTTCGGAGCCGGGGTGGTGTCGGCCCCGACAGTGTTTCCTACTTTAGTGCCAACTGTACCTTCGAGTTTGTTGGATCCATTTTCAGATCCGAGCTCTCGGGGCCGTGAGATGGGCGTCTGATCCGGAGGGGTTAGTGTGCCTTCGGCTCCTTTGAGGTCGGATCGCACTGCCCTTTTGGATCTGATTGGGTCATCTCTGGTGCCGAACCACGCGCTGGATCCGAGGGGACTGCTTTCGGATCCTAGAGAGAGCAGCTCACCCTCTGCATTCGATGTCATGGAGAGGGTTCTTTTGAGGGATTCGAGGTCCCAGGCTTTTGCTATGGATCCACCCTCCATTCCCTCTCAGACGGGCCTGTCTTCCATCATTTGGCCCCAGGGACAGCCTGAGGCCTACGTCCCAGATGGTTCCCATGGAGGAACAGGACATTGTTGGTGAGCCCTCCTCGGACAGCCCCCCCTGAGGAGGTCCCTCACAAACGAAAGTGCAAGAGGAGGCACTTGGACACACCCGAGTCCCTCACAGAAGACACGGACTTGGAGGAAGGAGAAGGTTTCCCCCAGGTCACCCCCCCGAAGACGTCTCTTTTGGAGACATTATGGAAATGCTTCGTATTAGAGGGGGGTGGTCAGACCAAAAGCCTTCCTGGGATGAGTCTGTCTTTCTGGAGGCGTTCGCAGGCCCATCTACCTCTTGGGTGTCCCCTCCCGCCGATCCCCTGGTGGACCTCATAACTACCAGGGCATAGAAGGAGCTGGACACTGTGGAGCCAATACCCAAGGGACCGGACAAGATTCTTAGCCCCCACACAGACAGGACAGTTTGGAGCAAAGGTGCCCCTGTAGATGCCATGGTGGTGGCGGCTGCCACCAAGAAGGAATTAGCACAAGAGAGTTCCTTGGTACATCCTCCAGACAAGGAGTCTCGGACGATGGACCGCCTCTGAAAGTGTATGTTCGTTTCAGCGACCTTCTCTGTAAGGTCACTGAACTATATGGCACACGTGATTCGACTCCAGCGGGACCTAATCAAAGAGTACGCTGGGTCACCCCCAGAGTCCATGTCGGTCGAGGACAAACGGACCTTCTCGGCGCGAATGGCCACTCTTAAGTCCATCACAAACACCTCTATGCAGCTTCTCTCCCATGCCACAGAGGGAGCGGCTAGAGCCAGCGGAACAGGCATTGTCTTACAATGACAGACCTGGCTCCGTCTCTGCGACTTTGCGGAACCCTTCAAGGCGTCCTTCGCGAACTCCCCCTTTGACTGTTCTACACTTTTCCATCCGCGATACTTTGCTCCAGAGCTAGAAGGACGGGAAAACGTCTGCCGTCGGGATCCGCTTCTCGGCTCCTCAGAGGTCCTTCTCCAGGAACCAAAGAGGACAGAAGAAGATGTGGTTCCGGAAATCCCAACAATCCCATTTCTCTCCGGATCCCTCGTCCTTCAGAGGCAGAGGAGCACAGGATGGATGCCGGCCCAGAGGCAGAGGGGGGGGGGGCGAAGAATTTCGGGTCAAGGGAACCCTTTTCCGATCGACCCACGCAGCAACTCTAAGGGGTTTTCCGACTGCTCCTGTCTGGAGACAGTCGGGGAGGGGGCGCTTCTTGGAGCATCTAGCACATTGGGAGTCCATTACGACAGATCGCTGGGTGCTCCGGATCATATCCAGAGGTTACTCAATTCCATTCCTAAATTCTCCTCCCAGGTCGGGGCACCTCCCTGATGTACCACCCAATCAGAAGGAGGTAGCAGCCTTCAAAATAAGAGCTACTAGAAAAAGAGCCATCCAGCATGGTCCCCCCTGGTCAATCCGGATCAGGCTTTTACTCCAGGTTCTTTTTGGTGCCAAAAAAGAGTGGACTTGCGGCCAATTCTCGACCTGTCCACACTGAACCTGTCAGTTGCCAAAGAGAAGTTTCGGATGGTCACCATTCAATCCATTCTCCCTCTGTTACAGGAGAACGACTGGATGTGCTCCATAGACCTCAAGGATGCGTACTACCCATATCCTAATGGACAAGCGATCCAGGAGGTTTCTCCACTTTCGGCTGGGAGCCAGCCACTATCAGTTCAGGGTCCTACCCTTTGGTCTCACCACAGCCCCCAGGGTGTTCACCAAGGTCATGGCAGTTGTAGCGGCCCACCTGAGGCTTCAGGGAATACAGGACTTTCTTTACCTGGACGACTGGCTCCTAGCCGCCCCCACCAGGCATCTACTATGTTCAGTGAGAGACTATTTCCTACATCTTGCCCGCTATCTAGGGATCACGATCAACCACAAGAAATCCTCCCTTCAGCCTACTCAAATTTTGGATTTCATAGGGGCCAGAATAGACACAATTCAGTCCAAAGTCTTTCTGACGTCGGACAGACTTTGCAATCTAAACCTCTTTGTTTTGGCTCTTCAGTCCTCTGCCCCTCCGGAGTTGGTCCTGAGGGCTCTGGGGTCCATGGCAGCAGCCATCAACTTGTCTCTGATCGCGTGCCTGAATATGAGGATTCTACAATGGACCTTACAGGTCCAGTGGTCCATTCTGCTTCATCCCTTGTCTGCCCCTATTCCTCTCAGCAGGGTTTGCAGGGAATCTGTATTTTGGTGGCTCCATTCCAAGCATCTCTGGGTAGGGCGCCCCTTCTCCATGTCCCCACCCCAAGTCACAGTGACCACGGGCGCGTCTCTCATCGGGTGGCGGGGGCATTGTATGGGCAGAACTACCTAAGGCATGTGGACTCGCACAGAGACCTTTTTGCATATCAGTGTCCTGGAGATGAGGGCGGTGCTTCTAGCGTTGCAGGCTCTCCATGCCCTTCTTCCTCTAGGGACTATTGCAATTCAAACAGACAACATATCAGTGGTCTGGTACATCAACAAGCAAGGGGGATCCAGATCTTATCCACTTTGCCGAGAGGCCATGAGAGTGTGGGAATGGGCGATATCCACCAACCGCTTTCTCAAAGCAACGCACATACCGGGTCTGTCAAGCATTCTTGCGGACAAGCTGAGTCGGACTATCCTCTCACCTTATGAGTGGTCTCTGAACCCATTAGTAGCGAAACAGATCTTCCTCAGATGGGGTCAACCTTGCTGCGATCTGTTTGTGTTGCCTTCGAACGCAAAGTGCAGCGAGTTGTTCGCTCTGATTCCCCCACCAGGGCTTGGCCATCTGGTCTTCTTTATGCTTATCCTCCTCTTCCGTTGATGACAAAATTCTTGCAGAAAGCTCGTCGGTTGGGGAGCAGAATTATCCTCATAGCCCCATTCTGGCCTCATCAAACATGGTTCCCATGCCTACGGTCTCATCTAGTGCATCCTCCCTGGATCTTGGATCCCCTTCCAGATCTGATTTCTCACCCCCTGGGATTGAGGACCCCCAACCTGGACAACCACAAGCTCTCGGCTTGGTTGATCCAGTTCCCTTGATGGCTAGGACTCCCGGTATCTCATCCTCAATTAAAGCTATTCTGGTGGCCGCTCATAAGCCTTCTACCAGAAAAGTCTACAAGAGTAAATGGAAACGTTTTTCTATCTGGGTGGAGCATAGAAATTTGGACCCTTTTACGGCTCCTATTCCAGCAGTCCTCAATTTTTTTTTATTATCCCAAATCTTCCATCAGGGGGCTAGTTCTTCAACTGTTAAAGTTCAACTGGCAGCAATTTCCCACTTTCACATTGGAAACAAATTTTGCCCCCTAGCATCATCTAAGATCTGCAAGACCTTTCTGAAAGGTACCTTTCTTTTGAGACCCCCTGTTAAGGAAGCAGTTCCTCCATGGGATTTAACCCTAGTTCTCCAGGCTCTGATTGGTCCCCCCTTTGAGCCCGCAGCTTTGGTCGACTTGAAGTTTGTATCTTGGAAAACTGCCTTCCTAATTGCTGTTACTTCAGCTAGAAGAATATCGGAGCTTCAGGCACTTTGCATAAGCCCCCATACATCATTTTTCATAAAGACAGAGTTTCCCTCAGGACTAACCCCTCTTTTCTGCCTAAAGTGGCTTCCAAAGCCAACATCAACCAATCTATCAACCTGCCTGTTTTCTTCCCTAATTATCACAACAAAGGAGAATGTAGACTCCATTGCTTGGATGTACATAGACAGTTAAGATTTTACCTACACGGAACGGCTGTTTTTCGAAAATCAGAACAGCTCTTTGTTTCATTTGCTAAGTCCCGTCTGGGTAAACCAGTGACTAAGGTAATCTTAGCTAGGTGGATTTCACAATGCATTCTTCTCGCATACAGAAGCTCTGGTCGACCTGAGCCCGTGTGGGTTCGGGCACATTCTACCCGTTCTGTGGATACTTCTGCTGCCTTCTGGTCGAGGGTCCATTTGGATGACATTTGTTCAGCTGCTACTTGGCTTCCTCTCACACTTTCATTACACATTATAAATTGGATCTGATTTCCAGAGGAAGGGCGTCCTTTGGCTATGCAGTGCTCTGGAATATCCTTCCATAGGGGCCTCCCACGTTTTTGGTAACTGGGGACTCTGTTTCACAGGTTGCTGATCAAATGAAGTTAACTACTTCAGATAAAGAAGTTATGTACTCACCATAACGTTCCATCTGAGTAGGTAACTTCATTTGTCTGCAACCAACCCTCCCTCAGTCCCCCTGACCTATAGTTCGTCCTTGAAGGATAACGGTATCTCACTTCCCAGATGACATCAGGTTAGGATGTTCAGGTAGTTTTCCTTGTGTTATGGTAGTTTGG
>NC_056750.1:70817038-70843963 GCF_019279795.1 Protopterus annectens | reverse complement strand
GCTTAGGTGCCCCAGCGAGGTGCCAGGGAAGCTAAAAAGAGTTACTTAAAACTAAAGAAAAGTAAAAGTAACCAACACACACAACAGGCCCAAACACACACTACGCTACCAGCGAGGGGAGGGAACTAAGTAAAAACAAGTTTAAATCACTAAACAATTATAACTATCAAAAGAGGAACCTAAACTTTCACTCAACTTTCACACGAAAAATCTAACTTTTAACACTGTAAAACTTGAAAAAACACCACTTAGCTGAAGAGCTCGAGAACACTAATCTGGTCACCAGCAGCCAAACTAGATCTGAGGTCATGTAGGGAGAGCAGGGCATTATGGGTGAGGGGAGGAGCTGAGAGCTCGGATCCATAGCTGGTAAACCATGCCGGTTCGGATCCGATATCTGATCCATAACCCACAGGTTGCAGACAAATGAATCTCCTACTTCAGATCCTTTGGTACCGACGGGGTAATTGTCTATGGAGCTGAATAAGCTATCAGCACCGTGGCCGGGGATGGTGCAGATGTGGGTATGGTAGTCAAAGCCAGTGTCAAGACCAAGGACAGCACCGAGGAGGATGGTGCCGAAGCTAGTACCATAACAGAAGTCAAAATCAGAGACAGCACCGACTGAGAAGACAGAGCCTGGTGCAGAGGTTGTCTGCACCAAAGGCGCCACAGAAGCTCGATGTCGACTCGGTTCCGAAACGGACGGAGATGTAAGAACCATGAGACTCTGTTTCTCTCTGTGTTTTTTAGTCTTAAGAGGTGGTGAGACCTCTGTCCCAGTGAGAGCCTCCAAAAAGGAAGTTTTCATCAAATCCTTCAATATCAACTTGTTTTTGCACTGAGCCAAAGTGCAACTGCTAAAGCTGGAGCAGATATCACACGAAGCATTTATGTGGTCAACGCCCACACAATAAACACACCGAATGTGACTGTCTTACGTCTGCATGTATCACACTGCTTAAACCCCAGTTTGGCTTTTTCAGACAGAATGACACACACCACACTAGTTCAAGCGACAAGGTAAACAGTCAAAAAACAACAGCAGCAGAGTTAAAGAGAATACGTTTTTTTTTTTTTTTTTTTTAAATATCCACATAGAAAGAAAGTGAAGAATACCAGCAATGGTACTTAAACACCACAAGGACAGGAAAGAGGGCCTACCTAAGGCAGGAGAGAGGGACAGTACCGATGGTATAAAACGAACTACCAAAGGTAGAAGGTAGAGGGTATGGAACAGAACAAGTAGAGGAGTTTATAGGCGAAAGATGAAAATTAGTGAAAAACTGACTAAAAGGTAAGGTATTGGTAGGAATTTACATAAAAACTCTACACTTAGCTTTGAGAGAGAAGGCTTAGCATGTCTGATGAGGAATGTGGCAAACGAGATCTGAAGAGATTAGGAGAGGAGCATTATGGGTAGGTCTTAGCTGAGAGTTTTTGGCTGACGTGAGCTTGGCAACGTCAGTGTCGGTTCCTAGGATGGAAACAAAGTCCTATCAGTAAGGAATGAATAAAGATTTACATCAGATTGAATGTTACGACTGTAAATTATGAATGAATGACCCATGAGTATCACCCACTGGATAGCCAACTGGCTCAATGACAGGACCAGGAGGTCAAAACAGGCGAGGTCACCTCTACCAAGAGGCCAGTAACTAGCAGAGTCCCCCAAGGCTAGGTAATGGGCCCGCTCCTTTTTGGCATCTATTTCCCCTGAAATGGAAGCAAATGCTGAAGGTTTATGGCTGACTATGTTAGCTGATGTTTGCTATCAACTCCCCTGCAGACACTAGCATTCTTCACGAAGGTCTATCTCTTACTAAACAAAATGCTGCCAAGCCATGGTCTTAAACTCAATGCTAAGAAATGCATAATTGTATCCTTTGGGAAATTAACCATCCCGGCTAACTTCCATGTTGATAATATACCCCTAAGATCTGAGCCAGTGGTCACAGATCTGGGTACAAACATAGACAGTAGCCTCATCTTTGACCTCCACGTGGCAACAGTGATAAAAATTCCTTTTATGTTGCTCAGCTTATAAGTAAGGGCATAGCATCTAGGTCCAAAGAGGTCATTATCCCACTGTACTCCACCCTTATCAGGCCAATCACAGAGTACAATCCTCCCTTTAGTATGTAACTAACCAGACACGTGCAGCAAATAGAGCAACCTCAGAGGTTCATTACAAAAAGAATACAAGGTGTAACAAAAACCTGCCTTATGAAGAGCATCTTAAAGCAGTTTCCCTCTACTCAGTCTCCTACGGATTGCTGAGGGGTGATCTACTCCTGGCTTACAAGGCATCCACAAACTCACACTTGTGTATCTCCTACATATTTGAAAGACAAAGTGTCCCAGAGATGCAAGGTTTTTAAGGACCTGAATTTTGTCTGTGACTTAAACAGAACATGCTGGAGAGACAGATGTGTGCCCCAGAGACTGCCCCTCTTATGGAACAGGCTTCCCATCCATGTGAAGCTGAGTTCATCTATTACCAGTTTAAATGCAACCTACATAAGCAGATGTGGAATAGGAAATTTGCACCAGGCCTGACACCCACATCCCTATGGACAGAAGTGGATTATAAATGCCTGGCCCTCAATGTCCTATTTGGATACAGGACATCATTATTCTTTTGGGAAAACTTGTCTATGCCTAGAAAGGCCTCCTGGGTCATTAGCCTAGTAACAGTCTATGAATCTAAGAATCCGTTAAATCACAGTGAAGAAACAGTGTGAAAAAATGTACACTGGCAATATGTAACTGCGGGCTGCCATGATGTTTAAATAACGTTTTCTAAGCCAGAGTCTGTGTCAGAGTCTGCCTTATGATCTGGGTGATGGACAAAAAGGGTCTCGAGGACCAGTCTGCTTATGCAGTTAACAGATTTCATACATGTATTGTACAAAATAACAGTCTAGTACAAAGGGTTAAGGTTATAACATGACATCCTGTAATCAATGGCTTGGATCTTTCACCCACCACTTACCTACTATGAAGTTCTGACAAAGTCTTAACCACACAATACACTCACAGTTCACCCCTGAAAAAAGGATTGTTAATCCAGTAAATGCACAAAGCACAAATGATCACAATTAAATAATTTAGATATGCAGACAGGACAAATATAAACGCCTCCACTTTGATGGGAAAAAATGCAGCTGGAATATCATGGATTCTAGCCTAGATTATTACGTTTTATGCTACATCTTCCAAGTGCAGACTGCCGTAAATACAGAGGCTCTCTCTCTCAACTTTTAAACATCCCCTACTCATAACAGCTGCAGGACTTGGACAAAGAGCTTAATATCAGGACTGCCTGGACTTCTCTAAGATGGCTGCAATTTGATCAGCAGTTTAACTTCAGCTCTCCTAGTGTGACTAGAAACTGAGAAACAGCAGCCAGTGATATTGTCAGCTTGAGTAAAACAGATACTACTAGTAAGGGCACAGCCTGGATGTCAGCAAAGATGATATTCAGAAACTGTGAAAGAAAATCAACCAGAAAAGGTGAAGAGAAAACACTGGGAACAATATTGCAGCTGTTCATCAAAAAACAGTTCATGCTTCAGCTTTGGCGTAAGAGACAGCTTCCAATAAATTAGAGGAAAAAAGTCAAAGTGTGCTCAAAGTTGATCAAAACAAATAAACCACTGAACTCAAAAAGCTGGAAAAACAGAAGACGCTTTAGACGACTACTCAGATAAACTCATAAAACTACAAAAAAAATCAAAGGTCAAAATGAAGCAAAGGCTGGCTGAGTAAGAGACTGCTCAAGAAGAGGTTTCAAAAATGGCAGACAGAGGACACAGCACACACATAAAACTTGACATTTTCCGCTGTACCAAAGAAACTGGAAGGAACCGCATTCATTTTATGAAAGTACAAATAAGTAACTGGACTGGTACTTCACAGCAGGATTTGTTAACTGAAAGGGCACACCGTGTGTATGCTCCAACCCTGGCCATGAAAAAGCAGCCAATACCTGTATTAGTAAAGATGCAGCCATACCAGCATAAAGCTGATTTGACAAAACTGTGGCAGAAACTATTAAAAATTGGAGAGACAGTAGAGTGTTTGTGAAAAACTATTATTCAGTGTACATCAGGCAGGAGTACATTTATCCCAGGATTCAAGGAATGTCGAGAGACAGGTATGAGATTCAAACTGCTGTAACCAGCTGTCTTCCTTTTTTTTCCCTGGAGGATCAGTCATTTTTTGATGCACAAACGTCTGTCCAATAAAGGGTAAGCCATCAAACAGAAGGGGAATCTGCTTCTTATTCTTCTGATGGTAAAGCTCATAGTCAGATTTTGACAGTGAAACCATCTCCTGTGTTCCAAAGGAAAATGCTTGAGAGAGAAAAAAGCACAGGAGTTGACTAGAAGAATCGAAGTACCTTGGACTTGAATCGGAGACTGAAGCTGGGAGAAGGAGATGAAAAGGAAGACCAGCAACACTGAAATTAGTGAATAAATGCGAGATAACAAAGCATTTCATCACATTTGTGAAATACGGCTTTGCAAGAAAAGGTGGCTGAGAAAGATTGGATTTTTGTTGACCACTATACTTGTTTGGGGACTGACAGGAATATGCCCCACTTCATGTCATTAATCTTTGGAAGAACACTGAAAGGAAAAAAAAAAAAAAGAGGGAGAAGGAGGGGAAAATATGTGAAACAATTTTCGTTCTTAAACAGTATTTCTATAAAATATTTTATGATATAAATTGCATTAACTTATTGTAACATTTCAGTGATTGTTGTACGCAATAAAGATACTCAAGTAAACAGGTCCTATTTCTTCTCATTTTACTTTTAAGAAATGTTTGCATTACAATGTAAAAAGAGAAGAAAGGCTGGACAAAAGCATGTTTAAATCAACAGGCAGTAATCTTGGGCTGATGGAGTGAGGGTGTGGTGCAAAGGTGCATGGATTATAATACATGCAGAACTGAAATATTTTCTTTTGCATAGGTGACTGCCCTTGGCTTAATCTAATGACAAGTTTTCTGAAAATGTGAATGGGTTTTTACAAAATGAGAGGCCACAGTGTAAGAAATAATTTTCTTACGCAAAAAAAGTGTTTGATGACAGTTGGTCTTGTGTTTCCATGGAAACAAGCTGATTAAAAGCAAAGGCAATATAAGGAGAGGTCGTTACTGAGAGAAACATAAAAGTAAAAGGTACAAGGACAAGCAGTTCAGTAAAAATACATTTTGAAATTACTGGAAGTGAATAACAGAAGCTTTTCTGGTAACCAAGTACTTCAATGCATTTACTAGAACAATGTATAATTTACTTTTATTTAAAGACTGCCAGTGCACTTTTTCTCAAAGCTAAAAGTTAATGTTTTCTGAAATCATACAAGTTGTTTTCCACATCTAGGTGGGGAAAAAAGATGAGAAAAGAACAGACCTGAATTAGTGCAAGCAGAAACACAGGCTGTAACATGCATCTTAACATGGATAACATTAATTTTAGGTTAGCGTATTTTGTGCGAGTGATCAGCTGTCAATTTATGACAACTGTTCCTATCAGGAGGGTTAAACTTCATTATCTGAATATGTACATAGTTTTGTGTGTGTAAGTTAATAGGTTCTGGGGATGTGTTTGAGAGTTTTCATTAAAACAAAAGTTTTGCAAAATGGGATAGATTCAAATGGAGATGACGAAAACCAACTACATAAAAGATCAACCTGCCAAACATTAGTGGGTGCATGCAACACAAAAGCTGGAAAAAGACATTTAAAAGAGCTGTCTCATACAATAGGTGGGAATAACAACTTCACAATGGCTACGCTAAACATAACATTTTGGAATGAGAATGACCTCAGAGGTAAAGATAAAAGGAAATAATACTGAACTGCAAATGCTATAGGAGATGCACCTGGAAAGAAAACAGCATGTGAATTTGACAAAGAAATCAGGATGGATATTCTGAAGAATATCAGGGGCAAAGGAGAAGGGCAGTACTTACTGTTAGAGGAGCTCCAACAGCGATAGAAGAGACAAAAACGAAAGTAATGGTAGATATGTGGCAGTAGGGGGCTAGTGGCAAGGAGGAGGATTACGCGGCATGCATTATAAAACGCTACTATGGAGCTTAGCAACATTTGGGGAGAAATAATCCGCTTTCAGCGGGGAATATTATTTATAGTTGGGGACTGCAACTTTACTTGTAGCACTAAGGACGTATCTGGGGACCTAGATGGGAAAATGCAACAAAAGAGGGACGGATTACTGAAGAAATGTACGAAAATATTTGGTATGGAAGACTTGAATTCAATAGTAGAAACTTAAGAGAGAATTTACATATTACTCCCCAAGATACAATAACTGGGCTAGACTAAACAAAAATACATTTTACAGGAGCGTGCATTTAATTGAAAGCTTCGACACATATTCAATAACTATTTCAGATCACACGCCAACAACAATGAAGATAAAAATGCAGGATAATGTACTAATGAGACACTGGTGCTTCTCCACCTACTCTTTAAAGAGAGAGGAATTTAAGGAATGGGTTGTGGAATTTATTCAAGAGTTATTTGGGAAAATAGAATTTTCTTCAGTTAAAGCTAGTGAGAGGGATTAAATGAAAGTGAAGTTTAAAAAGAGGGTAGAAATAAGAGAGAGATCTGGTTAAGAAGTAATAATTATTTAGGAGAGGCTTGCATAAGTTAAAGTATTACATAAGGGGGATCTCACAGAACAAGAGGAGGCACAATTGCAGAGTGGTAAAGGGAAGATAAGGGAATATATGGATAAGATGCAGGAGTTTAGAAAGAATGTAAAGCAACTGTTTTTGATAACTTCAGAGCACAAAAAAAAAACTAGCACAATAACTTAAAACAGAAATGAGGAACGGTTGTTGCTAAACCCAGGGAGCCTACAACAAGAAAATAACCAGACATCTTGTAAAAGTAGTAGAGATACTTCAGAAAACTCAGGGAGCCCACAACAAGAAAATAACCAGACATCTTGTAAAGGTAGCAGAGATACGTCAGAAAACTCAGGGAGCCCACAACAAGAAAATAACAAGACATCTTATAAAGGTAGTAGAGATACTTCAGAAAACTCAGGGAGCCCACAACAAGACAATAACCAGACATCTTGTAAAGGTAGTAGAGATACTTCAGAAAACTCAGGGAGCCCACAACAGGAAAATAACCAGACATCTTGTAAAGGTAGTAGATACTTCAGAAAACTCAGGGAGCCCACAACAGGAAAATAACCAGACATCTTGTAAAGGTAGTAGAGATACTTCAGAAAACTCAGGGAGCCCACAACAAGAAAATAACCAGACATCTTGTAAAGGTAGTAGAGATACTTCAGAAAACTCAGGGAGCCCACAAAAGGAAAATAACCAGACATCTTGTAAAGGTAGTAGAGATACTTCAGAAAACTCAGGGAGCCCACAACAAGAAAATAACCAGACATCTTGTAAAGGTAGTAGAGATACTTCAGAAAACTCAGGGAGCCCACAACAGGAAAATAACCAGACATCTTGTAAAGGTAGTAGAGATACTTCAGAAAACTCAGGGAGCCCACAACAGGAAAATAACCAGACATCTTGTAAAGGTAGTAGAGATACTTCAGAAAACTCAGGGAGCCCACAACAAGAAAATAACCAGACATCTTGTAAAGGTAGCAGAGATACGTCAGAAAACTCAGGGAACCCACAACAAGACAATAACCAGACATCTTGTAAAGGTAGTAGAGATACTTCAGAAAACTCAGGGAGCCCACAACAGGAAAATAACCAGACATCTTGTAAAGGTAGTAGAGATACTTCAGAAACTTTTTTGAAAAATGTATATAAAGCAGAGGAATGTGGAAATCAAGAAAAAGTACAAATGGAAATATTTATGAAGACTTAGCTATACCAAGGTTAGTGGTACAGGGGGTGTATAACCAATCTAAATACATTTTTCCAAAAAAAAATGTATTCCTGTGGAAGCTTGGAAGCTAGAAGGAAAGAAAGTGAAAGATTTGGAATGTTTTAACAATACTTTAAGGGGAGGGGACGCACCAACATCTTGGAAGAAAGCTGTGGTGGCTGTAATAAAAGACTGTAAATGTCAATCAGACTCAGCTTCACACTGACCCATTTCAATTTTAAATCATGATCACAATGTGTTTATTTCTACAATAGCCAAAAGAATGGCAAAGGTGCTGCCATAACTGATGGATATGGATCAATGTAGTTTTGTGGAGAAGAGGAAAACATTTGATAACTTTAACAGAACAACATAAGAAAATACCATCGTTGTTTGTGGGTCTTGATGCAGAGAAAACATTCAACAGCTTAAGCTGCGATTTTATGAGTACAGCAATCGATGCATCTGCATTCCTTGATCCACAAATTATGCTAATTAGGAGGATATAGGAGGAATTGAATGCAACATTAAAGTTCCTCTCTGATAAGTCGTGTCTTAACACAGGAACCAGGCAGGGGTGTCCTCTTTTCGCTTTTTATTTGCATTATATTTAGAGCCACTGGCAAAGAAAATAAGGGACTCGGAAATGCAAGGATATAATTGATATGGTAATCAAGAAAAATTGGATTTAGTTGCAGATGATTATGCCTGATAAAACCATGGATGACTGCTGCACCACCCCCATAGTACGTTCGTCCCTGGTGACATCAGAACATCGGCTTGTCTCATTCAAAGTGTCTATCCCATCCAACCTCCACCCCACCCCCCAAAGCCGTAAACAGACTAAAATACTTATCAAAAACTGACTACAACCTTCTAAGGGAGGGTTACCAGTAGCTTCACACCACCACCACCCTCAGAGGATGCAGACAAATATGCTGAACAGTATGCCAGTGCAGTATGCAAGCACCTGTACAACGGCATGTACTAAGCCATACCCAACAGAACTAAAACCTGCTCCTCAAGGAAACACAAACCAATGTGGTAGACATCCTCTATCAACAGGCTTTACAACAAAAGGAAGAAAATGTTGTCCAAGGGTAAAAAGGCGCAAATTCCCAACTGGAAAAACTCCCTCCTTAGCCTCAACAAGCAAATTAGATCACTAGTGAAAACCACCAAAGCCAACTATGAATCCAAACTAGCCCCCGAAACAAAGGTTAACCACAAAGCCTTTTTCAGTTGCATCAGGAACCTCCATGGCAAAGCCCATGTCTGTCACGAATTAGTTAACGGTGCCACTTACACTGATCCTGTTGACTTAGGTTCAGCACAAACTTCACCCCCCCTGTCCCCCCAAAGGCCCATTCAACATCCCCGATACTTGCCCTGCACCTCACATCTCTGTAAATCAAGTGTTAAAGGCCCTATCCAAGGGAAAGGACACAGCTTCCATGGGACCCGACAGTATCCCAGGTTGTATTCTGCAACATCTCCAGCAAGAACTAGCCTCGCCATTGAGCACCTTATTCAACCATAGCGTAAGTACAGGCTTTATTCCAGCAGAGTGGAGAACTGCCATTGTCATCCCTTTGCACAAAGCTGGTGCCACTTCTGATCCTGAAAATTATCACCCCATTAGCTTGACAAATCTGATCTGTAAGGCCATGGAGCGTATTATTATGGATCTCATAAACAAGGACCTAGGCAATTTCCAAGCACTTGACCCCACCCAGTTAGGATTCGTCAAGGGCAGATCTTGCCTGTTGAATCTGGTTGACTTTTTTGAGACCGTCACCAAGGCAGTGGATGAGGGAAAGTCAGTACACACAGCTTACCTTGACTTGGCCAAAGCCTTTGACACAATCACCCACTCGGGCATCACTGAAAAGCTAACAGAACTTGGCGTAAATCCCTACCTCATCAGATGGGTGGCCAACTGGCTCACTGACAGGAACCACAAGGTCAAAGTAGGTGCCACTACCTCCGACAGCAGACCGGTCACTAGTGGTGTCCCCCAAGGATCTGCCCTGGGACCCCTATTGTTTGGCATCTACTTCTCAGAGATCCAGGCAAAGACAAAAGGCCTGTGGCTGACCAAGTTTGCGGACGACTGTAAGTTGGGTGCGGTCATTGACTCCACAAATGTTGTTAACATACTCGGGGTCTCACAGCAACAAATGACTGGTGCCAAAGTCATGGCCTTAAGTTAAATGCAAAAAAATGTATTATCATACCATTTGGCAAAAACACGGCCCCCTACTGATTACCACATTAGCGGCAGCACCCTAAGCATGCAAACTGTCGTGAGAAACCTGGGTACACAAGCTGACAACAATCTCACATTTGACCATCATGTAGCGGCAGTGGTCAGAAGAGCCTTTTACATGGTTCATCTCATAAGTAAAGGGACTGCAACCAGGAAAAAGGAGGTTAGTACCGCTCTGTACTCCTCCCTCATTAGGCCAATAATTGAGTACAACACCCCATTTGGTATGTACCTCTGCAAAACACCTGCACCAACTGGAAAGGCCACAGAAATACACCAAGAGAATCCATGGCCTCCAACACCTGTCCTATGTGGACAGGCTGAAAACACTATCACTCTACTCTGTATCACACAGGTTGCTCAGAGGTGATCTGTGTCTCGCCTACAAGGCAACCTCAGCACTTACTCTACTAGAGATGGTCCATATTCGCAAGTCCAACTCCTCGTGTTGTATCTGATCGAAAGGCTTAAATCTAATGTGTGACATTAACAAAACCTGCTGGAGAGGCAGGTTTGTCTCCCAGAGGCTGCCCTGTCTCTAGAATAGACTCCCCATACATGTCAAACAAAGAATGTCGCTGACCCTCTTCAAGCACAACCTTGATGAGTGGATGGGCAACCACAAATCTGTCCCAGGGGTTCCACGTGTCCCTCACTGACAGGGGCGACAGGTGCGGATTGTGGTTTCTTTTTTGAGAATAAACTCTTGGTTAGGCTTGTAAGGGCCCCACAGCCATTAGCCTAGTAATCTCCTATGATCCTATGAAAAGGACATCTCAGTGCAGTGGAATACTCCAAGACCATTTCAAGTCTTTTTGGGATATAAAATTAATGAAGACAAAACACAGGCTATGTACCCAGACATGGACTGGTTCAGCATTTAGGAATACAGGTTAAAAGTGTTCTCTTACAGCAGCTAAGGATATGTGGGAAGAAATTAAAATCACTGAAGTGATAACCTACTCCATACACAAAATGGGAAAAGGAGTTGTGGATGGATGGGCTAAACAAAAGGCAACATAAAAACTGAGAAACTGGAAGCTGCTGTTTAAGGATACACACAACAAAATACAAGCAGTGAAAATGTTTTTAGTCCCTTTAGTTTTATATACAGGTCAGGCATATTTTATAAGCCAGAGGTGAAGTTGTGGATAGTAATTAATAAAAAGCTGAAGAATTTTATCTGGGGGAGCAAGGGTCAAGTGCGATACGCAAGTGAGTTCCTTCCAACAGAACAAGGTGGTTTAGGATTACTGACGAAGGGATATTGTAGAGCCACACAATTAAGGCTACTATACATAGCACAAGCAGAAAGCTGCAGTTCAGTGTGGGAAGGGAATGAAGAAGAAACGGGGGAATCCAAGAAACAAGGACAGACTGGGATTTGGATGCAGATCCTTAAGGAAAACAGCAGCAGCCATACAGATTATTATATGTATAAAGCAGCAGAATGTATTCTAACAACTAATCCAATGCAAGAAAGGAGATTCTGCTGATAGGGATGACTGCAATTAGGGGTACAGAGAATAGGCAAGGGGAGCTGGAATTCACTGGAGAAAACTGGCAAAGGAACCAAGGTACTGGGAGCAAATAACCAGAGAAGGAGTTGGAAGAGGCTAAGAAAACATTTGGACTGCAGCCTAGAGACTGCCTTCCCTATCAAGGGATTGATATCAGAGTATAGGCAAAGAGAAAGGATGGGGGATCCTAAGAAATACCTGCTCTGGTAGAGTCTTTAGCCAAATATAGAGCAAAAGCTGTTGTTAAAGGAATAATCAAGTAGGGCATACAAAATGCTGAACAATAAACATAGGAATCACAGGAGGTTAGGAAATATTATAGAGAAAGAGAGAAACAGACTGGATATGCACAATTCACAAAGAAACAACTGGATGACGCATGTATGTCTCCCAAACATGCAACAAAGTCTAGAAGATTTAGGATTTTTGGAAGCGTTTGTATAGATATTTTTTATATCCCAAGCAGACTCCAACGAATTTTTTCTCAGGTACATGGCAAATGTTGGAGATGTGATGGGGAGCATATGTTTTTGAGTGTAGTAAGTTAGCAGTCTTTAAAAATTCCCCACAGAGTACTCTGTCAGAAATATTGGGTGAGCAAATTGGTGCAATTAAGGAAATTAATTTTTGAGCCAGGATTACAAGATCTGAATGGTCTAGACAAAGTTAGGGCTTAATAAGTTTAACTCTGGTGGCTGCCAAAAAAGCAATTACTAGAAAATGGCAATTAAATCTAAATCAACTGCACCAGAAGTAGTGAATATAGTAACAGAGATCCAAGAACTGGAACTGGGATCTTTAGAAAAGGCTGGGAGCAAATTACATAGAAAAAAAATGGAAACTGTGGAAACAGTACATGCAGAATCATGTACTGAATGAAAAGGGAGGTTTAACAAAGGCAGGAATTGATCAAATTACATCATGTTGGATTTGTGATAACTGTATAAATGTGAACATGTTAATATGGTTTGATTTCTTTTATATGAATGTATGTCTTGGTCTTAAAATGATAAAACTATTTGCATGAAAAAAATCAAGACTGCAAGACTGACAATAATACTCCTTTAAATGATTTGCACCAATTAAGGTTATCACCTTTTCATGCATTTATGTCTTAAAATGAATTCAATTTCAAGTTATGTTTTAGATGATGAAGCTGAATTGTTTTGCAAAAGAGTCAAAGTGCTAATTCTCTCCCACTACACTTTCTATGCCATTGCCCATCAGCTGCTACCACTACCTCTTCCTTGTCCACCCCATAGATGTAATCCGACCTGCACTCGGGGCTGGTAAAGATCTAGAGGAATCTTGGCACAGTGTCATATGGCTGCTGGGGGGATTTTAGCTTTAAGGCTCAATGTCCCATTTCTCTTTGCTCATGCATGCAAGTCCAATAGGTGGAGTTGCAATGGGCATGTGCAGTGTATCCTCCGCCTATGCCGTGACTCAGCCAATGTTACCCTCATCCTCCCACTCAGGACGATGCCCTTTACACCATGGATCCAGTGTGAGAAATGTCTATGCACTTGCCCATTCTTCCACTGCCACTCCTTAGATGCCCCAAGCTGCCTGAGCCAGAGTCAGGGCTTTACCCCCTTATGCAATGGTATGGTTCAGGGCAAATTCTAATGTTTAGGTTAACTTATGTATTCTCTTTCCACACATGCACATCTACAAACTGATTTATGTAAGCTGGTGCCTGAAGTCTGTTTTACAGCAGCAATGCATTCTGGGTAAAGAAACAGGTTACTTCTATAGAAGAGTAGAAGTCACTTACCCTGTAGTTACAGTACTACATCATGCATGTGTTTATTCTCAAAATAAGATATTCTACCTAAAGCGCACAGTTTACAGCACACCCTTCTGGATTATAGACGTCTGTTGCTGCGATCAGCATGAAAATATAGTAGCTTACACATTAACTTACAAATTCACTCCATCATGATGTAACAACAAGATGCTTTAAGAGCAGAAAATTTCAAGAGGCCATCCTTAAAACTAAAAAGTACAGTTGGGTACACTTACCATAAATGTAGATGTTCGAGTGTATTCACTGTTGCAGTCCTAACCAATGGGTTTTATCCAGCTCCTGGTAGCCCTCGATTGGCCAGAATACCAAAGGTAAGTAAATATGACATATGTTGCAAAGGACGTCCGATACAAAAGGAGGCAGCCAGCATCACTTCCTCAGTCTTTCTTGCCATAACAGTCAGAAGACCCCAGAAAACAATAAACCAAAAGCAACTTTGGCAAAAAAACACCACCTTTAGCCTATACCTTAGGAAAAGAGAGCAGGAGAGGACCAAAAAGGGGAAAGGAGGGAGGGACACCAGGACTGCAACAGTGAATACACTCTAACATCTACATTTATGGTAAGTGTACACAACTGTACTATGTTCATCGTGTTTCACTGTTGCAGTCCTAACCAATGGGTTGATTACCAAAGCCCAGAGAAAAGAGAGGAGGAACCAACAGAATCAAGGATTGGAGAGAATGCCCTGCAGAACAGCAGTGGCAAACCCTGCCCTGGCTCTAGAAAACAAAGGCAAATTATAATGCTTTGTGAAAGTATGAACAGAAGACCATGTGGCAGCCTCCAAAATGTCTTTAGTAGGGACACCCCTTAAAAAGGCTGCAGAAGTGAAAGCTGCTCTTGTGGAGTGGGTCCTAACTCCTTGAGGAGGAACCTTGCCATGAAAGGAATAGCAAAGTAATACAATGTGCAATCCATTTAGAAATGGTTTGCTTAGAAATAGCTTTGCCCTGAGCTCCAGAAGCAAAACTGACCAATAACTGTGCTGATTTCCGAAGGTCTTTAGTCCTGTCCAGGTAAAACCTGAGCTGTCTGTGCACATCAAGAGAATGTAGGATCCTTTCACCTCTATTTCGAGGATTAGGAAAGAAAGTAGGAAGGTGTATGGACTGATTAAGAGTCAGGCTAGAAACCACCTTAGGCATAAAGGAGGGGATTGGTTCTCAGAGAGACTATCTGCATGAAAAATAAGAAAAGATTCCACAGCCATCAAAGCTTGCAACTCCAAAACCCTCCTTGCTGAAGTTATAGCCAAGAGGAAGGCAGTCTTCCAAGAGAGAAACTTTAAATCTGCAGTGGCAGCTGGCTCAAAAGGAGGAAGAGAGAGTTTCTCTAGAACAAAATTAAGATCCCAGGCTAGAGTAGGTGCCCTTCTGGGAGGTTTTAAGTTGCAAGCACCTCAGAGACATTTTCATCATGGGATGAGAGAAAATGGGTTGTTCAAAAGAACAATGAGCAGAAATGGCTGAAGCATGGATCTTGATAGAGGAAAAAGAAAGACCACCCTGAAGCAAATCAACCAGGTATTCCAGGATCAGAGGAAGGGTAGGCTGAGAAGCAGATTCCCCTCTAGCCTGCATCCATCGAGAGAACCTTTCCCATTTGCCAGCGTAGGACTTCCTAGTGCTAGGCCTCCTGGCCTCCCCTCAGCACGTCAACCACCTGCTGGGAAAGGGAAGAAAAAAAAGGATTGAGTCATACAATGAGCCATGCTGCCAAATGGAGAGACTGAAGGAAGAAGAAAAGGATGGAGTCATCCAATGAGCCAAGCTGCCAAATGGAGAGACTGAAGATGAGGATGGGATGGAGTCATACAATGAGCCAAACTGTCAAATTGAGGGACTGAAGGAAGAAAAGGATGGAGTCGTACAATGAGCCAAGCTGCCAAATGGAGACAATGAAGATGAGGATATAGAATGTTTACAGTGAGCCAAGCTGCCAAATGGAGAGACTGAAGATGAAGGTGTAGAATGTTTACAATGAGCCAAGCTGCCAAATGGAGAGACTGAAGATGAGGATGTAGAAAGTTTACAATGAGCCAAGCTGCCAAATGGAAAGACTGAAGATGAGGATGTAGAATGTTTCCCCCTTCCTGAGCCAAACGATCTGGCTTCAGAGGAAGATGCCAAGGAGGAAATTGAGAGAGACTGCGAAGCAGTGGATACCAATGCTGTCTGGGCCAGTCCGGAGCTATAAGAATATTCCTTGGTCTTTCGTCCCTGATCTTCAATAATACTCTAGGAAGAGGAGGGAAGGTGTAACCTGACAGCAGCGTCCAAGGGAAGGACAGAGCATCCACTCTCCAGGCTTTGCTGCGATGCTGTCTGGTGCAAAAAAGTGGTAGAAGGTGGTTGTCTGGGGAGGAGAAAAGATCCACCTGAGGAGTGCCACAAGTTGAATGATGCTGTAAAAGACTGCTCTGTTCAGTTGCCACTCATGATGATCCAGGGTCTGTCTGCTCAACTGGTCTGCCAAAACACCGAGTCTCCCTGGAAGAAACTGAGCTAAGGGATGCAGGCCCAAGGATGCTGCTGTGGACCAGAGAATCGTGCTCTGTCTGCACAGGGGGTAAGAATGAGTCCCCCCCTGTTGGTTGATGTAACCAAATGACTGTGATGTTGTCTGTTCTGACACGCAGAGTTCCTGGAGAAAGAAGATGCTTGAAAGCTAGTAAGGCCTGCTGAACTGCTATCAACTCCTTTAGGTTTATGTGCAGGTGCATCTGCTGGGCGTTCCAACGTCCCTGTATGCATCTGCCATCCAGGTGAGCTCCCCAGACGTAGTCTGACACGTCCATGGTAAGAACTTGAATGGTATGAGGTGGGAGAAAAGGCATGCCTTTGTTTCATAGACAGGCTGTCACCCACCATAGAAACTATGTCTGCAGACATGGAAGCAGAGGAATTATCTTATCCAGGTCCTGTGTATGTTGACACCAAAGGTTCTGGAGGTACCACTGCAATTTCCTCATATGCAGTCTTACATCTAGAATCATGAGAATGCAAGAGGCCGTGTATCCCAGAGCTGGCAGGGAGCTGGGACAGGATTGCCAAATCCTTGAAGCAAACTGAAAGAGTTGCCTGCTTCTCCTGGGTGAGATATATCATCTGGGCGGCTATGTTCAGACTCGCTCCCAGGAATGTTATCTCCTTGGATGGCACCATTTTTGATTTTTCCTTGTTGAGAGTGTAACCCAGGGAAGAGAGAAGAGTCTTTACAAATTCTAGATCCTTTAACAGCTGTTCCTGAGAATTTGCTGAATTAGACAAGTCATCCAACTATGGATAAATCTGAATTTTCTTCTTCCTGCAAAAAGCAATGACTGGAGCCAGGCACTTTGTGAAAACTCTGGGAGCAGTAGATAAGCCAAAAGGCAGCGCAGATAATTGATAATGTTGATTGCCCACTCTGAAATGAAGGTATTGCCTGCAACTGTCATTGATAGAGATGTGCAGATAAGCTTCTTTGAGATCCAAAGTTACCAGCCAGGAGTACTTTTCTAACATTGGTAGCAACTGATGCAGAGTGAGCATTTTGAACTTTGGAATTCCTAAGAAAGAGTCCAGAATGGATAGCTCTAGGATAGGATGACAGGTGCCTTCTTTTTTTGGAACTAAGAAAAGTATGGAATAGAAACCCTGGCTTACCTGTTAAGCAGGAACGGATTATATTGCTTCCAGATGTAACAGAAACAAAATTTGCTTTTCTACTTTTGCTCTTTGGTTTGGAAGAGTGTCCGGGAATCCCTTGGGTAGGTGTGGAAAGAAAACCTGTGTCCTAGGGATACAGTTCTGAGTACCCATTTGTCGTCCGTGATGGTGGCCCAGACATTTGCACCAACCTTCCCCCTAAAGGACTCCCTGGGCAAGCAAGAACAGGTAGAAGTCGGACAGAGTCATTGAGAAGGTTTGGACTGAGATATAGGCTTACAACTTCCCACCTTGGAAGTGGAAGCATGCCAAAGCTTAGACCTTTGAGGGGTAGCCATCTGCCCCCTAGAAGATTTGTAACCTCTAGTACTAGAATGGTTCTGTCTGCTGGTATCAGGAAACATCCATCTCTTAGAAGGGTAATTCCTGCTAAAGCGAGGAGGCTGAACTTGTAGAAAGTCTAACAGTTTGCATAGACTTGGCCTTATCCTCCATCTTCTTAAGCGCTTCTTCTGCTTTGCTGACAAAAAGACTGTCCTTATGTAAAAGGTACATCTAAAAGCTTAGCCTTGACAGGCTCTGGAAGGGGCTGTTCCCAGAGCCAAGCGTGCCTTCTAATAACCGATCCAGTAGTTGTAGCCCTGCAGGAGGCTTCTAGAATGTCAAAACCACAATGTAATGAATGTTTATTGACAAGACTGGCAGAATTCAGCAAATCCTGCAAATCCTTACTCTCTGCCAAAAGAGGCACACTTGCAATCCTAGACTTAATAGTCTCCAAGGTGTGCTGCTGGTACTTAAGCATATAAAAAAGACAATTAGTAGACCTAATAGCAAGAATGGCAGAGGTACAAACTTTTTTACCCCACCTATCTAGGTTCCTAGATTCCCTGTCAGATGGAACAGGATTTTTGGTAACAGTGGCCTTAACTCCTTTAGGGCCTTGAGAAATAACCTCTGAATCAGCCAAGGGACTCCTGAAAAGAAACGCATAAGAATCAGGAACTCTATAGTACCTGTCAGGTTTCCTGGGAGCAGGAGGGACCGCATTTGGTGTATAGGAATTTTCCAGAAAAACATCATCAACCACTTCCAACACTGGAGGAATAGCCAGAGGCTTATGCTGAGGCAAATCCAAAAACTCCCTAATCCTTTTCTTAGACTGGGGATAATTGTGACTTTCCATTTAAAATGCTCCCTGAGAGTATTTAAAGTATCACCAAAAGAGAAATCCTCTGGGGGAGAAGCGGAAGGAATCAACTCCTCCGCATCTAAATCCACAAAAGGAGAAAAAAAGTACAGGTGTGTGCACTTACCATAAATGTAGATGTTCGAGTGTATTCACTGTTGCACTCATCGCATTTGGGTTATCTGCTTGCAGTAGCCCTCAGTCAGCCTGATTAACAAAGTCTTGGGTCCTGCGTCAGTTGTTGTCCCTTCTTACATGATGTCAGGTCGTCACGGGTATAAAACATGCAACCGAGGCCATTACATCAGTTTTTCTTGCCCCAGATGTCAGGTGCCCCCCTAATGGGAAGCAATAAAATCTATAAATATAAAAGGTTATACCTCCAACAAAAAAGCAAATACACCAAAAAGCATTTGAGCCCCCCTAATGGGAAGCAATAAAATCTATAAATATAAAAGGTTATACCTCCAACAAAAAAGCAAATACACCAAAAAGCATTTGAGCATAGTAAAAGAGAGTAGAGGTATAGTCAAAAGAAGTAAGGGGGCTGGAGAGAGGGTAACCAGGACTGCAACAGTGAATACACTCGAACATCTACATTTATAGTAAGTGTACACAACTGTGCTATGTTTTTTGTATTTCACTGTTGCAGTCATCACATTTGGGTAGATTCCCAAAGCTAAGGATGGGAGGGGGAAATTTAGATAGCATTAGGACCAGCTATGAGGCCCTGCAAGACTGCAGTGGCAAAGCCAGCTCTGGATTTAGAGAAGATTGGCAGATGGTAATGCTTGGTGAAAGTATGTACAGAACTCCAGGGAGCAGCTTTAGGATGTCCCTGGTAGGGACACCACTGAGAAAGGCTGTAGAAGCCCTGGTTGAGTGGGGTCTGATCCCCTGTGGGATATGTTTTCCATGGTGCTTGTAGCAGAAATGAATGCAATGGGCCTATGCATTTGGAAATAGTTTGCTTTGAAATAGCCTTCCCCTCTGCCCCTGCAGCAAATGCCACCAGCAGTTGTTCAGATTTCCTTTGAGGTTTAGTCCTGTCCAAGTAGAATCTAATGTCTGTGCACATCTAATAAGTGCAGTATCCATTTCCCCTTTGTTCTGTGGATTAGGAAAGAAGTTTGGCAAATGAATGGACTGATTAAGGGCCACACTGGATACCACCTTGGGCATGAAGCAGGGATTGGTCCTGAGGGACACCCTGTCCACATGAAAGCTGATGAAAGGCTCCACTTGCCATAAGGGCCTGTAATTCAGAAACCCTTCTTGCTGATGTGATTGCTAAAAGAAAAGCTGTTTTCCAAGAAAGGAATTTTAAATCTGCAGTAACAGCTGGCTTGAAAGGGGGGAAGAGTGAGTTTTTCCAATACAAAGTTAAGGTCCCAGGCTGGAGTTGGAGCTTTCCTGGGTAGTCGTAAATTTTTGGCCCCTCTTAGGAACTGCTTGAGCAGTGGATGAGAGAAGAGGGGAGGTTCTGTGTTATAATGAGCTGAAATGGTGAGGGGTGAATTTTGATGGAGGAGAAGGACAGGCCCTTGTGAAGCACCTCAGTGAAGTATTGTAAAATCTGAAGTAAATCGGGCACTGCTGTGCTCATCTCTTGAGATTGGTTCCAGGCACAGAATATTTTCCATTTTCAGCACAAGATTTTCTAGTACTAGGTCTCCTTGCCTCTAAAATTATATCCATCACTGGTTTAACTGAGGGATGGTAAAGGAGAGATTAAGTAATTAGCCAGGCTGTTAGGTTCAGTGTTTGAAGCTGAGGGTGCAAAATCTACAGAGGAGGAAAGGCATAAACTGACAGGTTTTTCCAGCTGAAGGACACAGCATCCACTTTCCAAGCTTGTTTGTGGGGAGTCCTTGTGCAAAATATGTCCAATTGATAGTTCTGGGGGGAGGCAAAAAGGTCTATATCTGGGCTCCACCATTTGCTTGTCAACATGTTGAAAATCCTTGGTTCCAGTTTCCACTCATGTGGGTCCATGAAGTTTCTGCTTAGTTTGTTTGCCAATGTATTTAGTTTTCCTGGCAGGAATTGAGCTTGTAGATGCACTTGGTAGCTCAGGGCTGTGTTCCACAATGCCATGGCTAGTCTGCAGAGTGGATAAGAATGTGTACCCCCCTGCTTGTTTATGTACCACAGAACAGTGGTGTTGTCCGTCTTTACCATGAATTGTCCTGGAAGAATGTGGTCCTTGAAGTCTATCAGAGCATTCTGTACAGCTAACATTTCTTTTTGATTGATATGCAGGTGCATTTGACTTGGGTTCCCTTTGCCCTGAATGCACTTCCCTGCCAGGTGTGCCCCCATGCATAGTCTGATGCATCTGTTGTTAGGGTTTGGGCGGCAGAGGGTATTGTGAATGGTAGTCCCTTGTTTTGGTGGCAAGCCTCTGCCCACCAAAGGAACTCTAGACGTAGGCAAGGTAGGATAGGAATCATTGCTGCTAGATCCTGAGAATGTTGACATCACAGGCTTTTTAGATACCATTGTAGTTTCCTTATATGCAGTCTTGCATATGGAATTAGAAGAATGCAGGAGGCCATGAACCCAATGGCTTGTGGTATTTGCCTTGCAGATAGGGTTTTTGTGGCCCCTTTTTGAAGTAGATTGTCAGCTGAATTTGTTTCTCTGGCATGAGGAAAGCCATCTGGGAAGTTGTATTCAAGCTTGATCCCAGGAATATAATTTGTTGACAGGGTACCAGATATGATTTATTTTCGTTTATGGTGTACCCCAGACAAGTTAGCACCCTGTGTACAAAGGTCAGATGATTCAAAAGTATGCCCTGGCTTTCTGCCTGAATTAGACAATCATCCAGGTATGGGTATATTTGAATATTTCTTTGCCTGCAAAATGCAATGACTGGAGCTAGGCACTTTGTGAATACCCTGGGTGCAGTAGATAAGCCAAAGGGCAGTGCAAAGAACTGATAGTGTGTGTAGCCTGCTTTGAAGCACAGGCATCTTCTGCAAGATTCGCTGAATGGGATGTGCAGGTATGCTTCCTTTAAATCTAGTGTTGCCAACCAGGCATCTTTGCCTAGCATAAGGAGCAACTGGTGAAGAGTCAGCATCTTGAATTTTGGAATCACCAAAAAGGTGCTTAGAGTAGACAGGTCCAGGATAGGACGCCATGAACTGTCTTTTCTGGGTACCAGGAAAATTCTCTAGTAGAAACCTTGTCCCTTTTCCTCTTCTGGTACCAACGGAATAGCCCCCATGCTTAAGAAAAAAAGTACTTGTTTTTGGGCCTCTGCCCACTGATTTGGGGGGTAGATCTGGCCACCCGCTTGGTGTTGGTAACGTGTAGAAGTGAAATCTGTATCCCTGGGACACTATATTTAAATCCCATTTGTCCTGGGTAATGAGGTCCCAGTTTTTTGCATGAAGATCAATCTTTCCCCACAAAGGGGCAGTCAGTTGAGAAGTGCTTGGCAGTTTTAAAAAGAAGTAATTGAGACAGTTTACCATAGGGGGGAGTTTTATTACTACCAGATTTGGAAGTGGGAGCCCCCCACTGCTTAGTCCTGTGTGCACCCTGGGACTGAAGCCTGGGAGCTCTGCTGGATCTGGGTTTGGCCTGAGAAGGTCTGGAAGAGGCAGGAAAGGACCAGTTCTTGGAAGGCCAATGCCTACTAAACCATGGAGGTTGTACTTGTAAAAAATCTTTAACAGTTTGCATAGACTTGGCTTTTTCTTCCATCTTTTTAAGAAAGTCTTCTGCCTTGTTGCCAAACAGGCGGTCCTGGTTTAAGGGAGCATCCAGTAATTTCACTTTAACATGATCTGGCAAGGATTGCCCCTTAAGCCAAGCATGCCTTCTAAGTACAGACCCAGTTACAGCAGCCCTGCAAGATGCCTCTAGTGAATCAAAACCACACTGCAAAGTTTGTTTTCCAACTTGTTCAGCTGAATGCAGTAAATCCTTATTTTCAGCACAATCAGGAATCAACATCATTTTCTGTTTAAATGAATCCAAGAATATGCTGCTGATACTTTAACATATGAAACTGGCAGTTTAAAGCCCTGATGGCCAAAGTTGCAGAAGTCTATACCTTCTTACCCCATCTATCCAGCGCCCTGGAGTCTCTATCAGAGAGGGTATAATGCCCTTGGGTCCCTGTGAAATGGTCTCAGGATCCGCAGTAGGATTTTTAAAAAGGAACTTGTGAGAGTCAGGGACTCTGTAATATCTATCAGGTTTTCTGAAAGCAGGAGGTAAAGAGTCAGGGGCCAAGCTAGATTCTGAAAAGGCATCATCAACAATGTCTAGTACAGGAGGTAAGGCTAAAGGCCTGTGCTGGGGCAGGCGTAAGAAATCCCTAAGCCTCTTTTTAGAATCAGAGAAATCCTGACTTCCCAATGAAAATGCTCCCTGAGAGTATGCAAGGTTTCACCAAAAGAGAAATCCTCTGGGAGGAAGCAGAGGGATTTGAGTCCCCTGCATCAGAATCCTCATAGGTAGAGAAGGGTAAATCCTGGTCATCAGAGGAAACAGAAAATTCAGAATCCAGATCAGAAGTATCATAAGCAAATTCAGCTTCCCCTGATTAAAGTAATAAGGTCTTCAGCCATTCTTATCATTTGTTTTTTAGGCACAGAGACCGGACCATGCGGTCTGGGCGTCTTCGAGTTTTAGGCCTTGAAGAAGAATGGCGTTGGTTAAATACGCAAGTCAGTAGGGCCTGAATACACCCTCAGAAGCCAGTGCCTGCACAGCGGCTCCGGACCCATTCAAGGTAGAGACAGCCGCAGGTTCCACAGTTGAAGCATCTCGCGGCATACCGGACTCCAAATAGGTCTCAGTAGAGGCCTGCGAATCTGAAGTAGCGGGAATCAGGGGCTACGAAAGCGCCTCACTGAGTATCGGTGAACTGGCGACTGGCTTAGTTGAAGCGTTGTCAGCAGGTTGGACCTAGGCAGCCTGCCTCTGTCTTTATCTTTGCGTTTTTTTCAGAATGTCGGTAGTCGGATGGCTTACCAAAGACATATCAGGATAATTGAACTGAGCACCAAAATATTTAGAAGAGAAAATATACCGACGACGGATAGTTCGTGGTTTAAATAAGGCACAAAACTGACAGCGAGGTACGTCGTGGTCAGGGCCTAGGCAAGGAATACAGTACGAATGAAAATCTTTATGAGGTATTTGCTTTCCACAAGTTAAGCAATTATTTACTTTTACTGACATCGTTTTAGAACAAGAAAAAGTTTCCCTAACGGGGTACTTAGCTTTTAGCTGAAGACTTTGGTTCTGAAACTCGAAAACGAAAATTTCGAGTCGGTCAACCGGCACTTGCGAACTACTTCTGCTTCGGGCACCGCACAGCAGAAAAGACTGATGTAATGGCATCGGCTACATGTTTTATACCCCTGATGACCTGACGTCATGGAAGAAGGGACAGTAACCGACGCAAGACCCAAGTCTTTGTTAATCAGGCCGACTGAGGGCTACTGCAAGCAGATAACCCAAATGTGATGGCTGCAACAGTGAAACACGAAGAACATCCTGAGAAACTTCCTCTTCATCAGCAGGAAATGCTAGAAGTATCAGAACCAGAAAAAGACAAAGCCTCAGGAGAAACATCCCTACCCCTTTTAGAAGGAGGTTGTTGTGAACCCCTAATAAGAGTAAAAAGGTCATTAGCCATTTTAACCATTTGGGATTGAGGGGAATGAGAGGAAACTGGAGCCTGCTTTTTCACAGGCTTACGACGGGAAGATTTACCTGCAAGTCTGAAGGACTCGGGAGGCCTGGCAACTGTCGAAGACGCGGCAGAGGTTGTCGATATGAGCTTGCTGTCTGAAAGACGAACGGAAGCCTTGGACACCGGAGCCAGCTTAGCAGCTCCGGATCCAGATGAAGAGGTGACAGGTGGAAGGTCAGAAGACAAAATAAAAGCCAGAGACCTGGGGGACTCTGAAATGGTCTCAACCGAGGCCTCCGGTTGAAAATCTGCGGGCTGCAGGGGCTGCAAAGGCACCTCACTGGCTACCGCAGGACTGACTACCAACTTAACATCATCTGAAGACTTGACCCTCTGAAGCCTGTCACGGTCCTTATCCTTACGCTTCTTAGGGATATCCGAAGCCTGAAGACCAGCGGATGCCATACCAACAAACTTAGGCCAAACTCCAAAATGCTTAGCTAAAAGCTTAGCCTGACGGCAAATAGTAAGTAGATTAAAGGAAGCACAGAGATCACAATTAGGAACGTTGTGGTCAAGGCCTAAACAAATGCAATAGGAATGAAAATCTCTGTGGGGAATCTGCTTTCCACAGGTGAGACAATTATTAAACTTTTCTGACATTCGTTAAGGCAAGAAAAGAGGATCCCCAATGGGGTACTTAGCTGTAGTTAACTTCAACTTTGCAGTCGGAAACCAAAACGGTAAACTGACGACCGGCACTCTTGCAAAAAATGCTGCTTCGGGCTCCGCGGCAAGGAAGACTGAGGAAGTGATGTCGGCTGCCTCCTTTTGTATCTGACGTCCTGACGTCCTTTACAACCAACAGCCAATGTCTTATTTACTTACCTTTGGTATTCTGACCGATCGAGGGCTAATGGGAGCCGGATAACCCATTGGTTATGACTGCGACAGTGAAAGACTATGAACATCGTGTTTGGTATCACAGACTGTACAATTCAATGCCCAACTATAGCAATTGGATTATTTCCAACTTTACATGGTTCATCCACCAAAATAAGTTGCCAACATACCTTTAACCTTCAAGTTGCCATTTAAAAAGGCACTTGGGGATAGTGGGCTTACCTGGTTAACAGACAACTGAAAACTACAGTTGTGTAAGAAAACTTTACCACAACAGTAGTGGCCTTAATGAATTACCACTGCAGTAACCTAAACTATTTGCATATAATCCTTTGTACTGGCCAGCTTCTCAAAGCTTTGGGCTCCGATCCAACTGTCAAGAGCATGCAAAGTGCTCCATACAAAAGGCAATTGGAATACCAGAATACTTCAGAACACTATGTGCACAGGAGGGAAGCAAGAGCCCTGAATACTTATGCTAGGAAACAAAATGAATCATAACTACATACAATATTGTGAAAAAAAAACACCCATATTGGCAAAGTACAGTTGTGCACACTTACCGATGTTTGAGTGTATTCTCTGTTGCAGTCATTACATTTGGGCTATCTGCTTGCAGGTAGCACTCAGTCGGCCTGATTAACAAAGTCTTGGGTCCTGCGTCAGTTGCTGTCCCTTCTTCCATGACGTCAGGTCATCAGGGGTATAAAACATGCAGCAGATGCCATTACATTATTTTTTTTTTGCCCCAGATGTCAGGTGCCCCCCTAATGGGAAGCAATTAAATATAAAAGTACAAGGATATACCTCCAACAAAAAAGCAAATACACTACAAAGGCTTTTAAGCATAGTAAAGGAAAGTAGAGGTACAGCCAAAAGAAGTTAAGGGACTGGATGGTAACCAGGATTGCAACAGTGAATACACGCTAAGATCTACATTTATGGTAAGTGTACACAACTGTACTATGTTCTTCATGTTTCACTGTTGCAGTCATTACATTTGGGTAGACTCCCAAAGCTATGGTTGGGAGGAGGAATTTAGATAGCATTAGGGCCAGCTATAAGGCCCTGCAAGACTGCAGTGGCAAAGCCAGCCCTGGATTTAAAGAAAACTGTCAAATGATAACGCTTGGTGAAAGTATGTACAAAACTCCAGGTAGCAGCTTCTACGATGTCCCTGGTAGGGACGCCTCTGAGCAAGGCTGTAGAGGTAGATGCAGCCCTGGTGGAGTGAGGTTTGATCCCCTGGGGGATAGGTTTTCCATGGTGCTTATAGCAGAAATGAATGCAATGGCTTATCCATTTAGAAATGGTTTGTTTTGAAATAGCCTTCCCCTCTGCCCCTGCAGCAGATGCCACCAGCAGTTGTTCAGATTTCCTTTGAGTTGTCTGTGCACATCTAAGGAATGCAGTATCCATTCCCCTTTATTCTGTGGATTGGGAAAGAAGGTTGGCAAATGAATGGACTGATTAAGAGCCACACTGGATACCACCTTTGGCATGAAGGATGGATTGGTTCTGAGGGACACCCTGTCCGCATGAAAGATGATGAAAGGCTCCACTGCCATAAAGGCCTGTAATTCAGATACCCCTCTAGCTGAAGTGATTGCTAAAAGGAAAGCTGTTTTCTAAGAAAGAAATTTTAAGTCTGCAGTAGCAGCTGGCTCGAAAGGAAGTAGAGTGAGTTTCTCCAAGAAAAATTTAAGGTCCCAAGCTGGGGTTGGAGCTCTCAAGGGTGGTCTTAAATTTTTGGCCCCTCTGAGGAACTGCTAAAGCAGTGGATGACAGAGGAGGGGAGGGTTCTGTGTTATTGTGAGCTGAAATGACTGAGGCATGGATTTTAATGGAGGAAAAAGACAGGCCCTTGTGAAGGATCTCAGTTAAGTATTGTAAAATCTGAGGTAAATTGGGCGCTGCTGTGCACATCCCTTGAAATTAGTTCCAGGCACAGAATCTTTTCCATTTCCTAGTTTGCCTTTTATATACATTTGCGAGGAGGTAGGAAAATAAGTATTCAGTGTTAGAAGCTGGG